>NW_005054300.1:16233951-16272373 GCF_000277835.1 Geospiza fortis
AAGGCTCCACCAGCACAGCTCAGACTTTCCAGAGATCCCAGAAGACTATTTGAGCATTTATTTTGACTCTCCCATATAAATCTTATTATAGTATTTCTCATGATATCCTGTGGGGAGAGTTAGGTCACAGCTTGGGTTAGATTTCATGATGTGCCTGTTTTCTGTCTTGGAGATTAAGATTTTGTATGCTCTCAGTAGAAAGCAGGAGGGTACTGAGGGCCCACTCATACCTGGAAATAGATACCTGGTTCATCTCCAGGCAGTCTGGAGACTGCACTCCATCAGGAATATATTTGAGAAGAGAGGAACCACAAAAGGATCTCTGCCCCATCCCTGCTGCACAGCCATTCTGTATCTGGAACTGTGACTCTGCCTTTGCTAGTGCTCTCTCAGGGCAAAGAAAGACAGATTTAGATGGAGTTTATATATTATATATATATACACACACACGTATATTTCTATATAGATATATAAACCCCATATATTTATATTAAAAAATAGATATAACAGATGTCTATGTCGATATAGCTAACTTGCTGCAGTACTTCCCCTAGATGGTGTTTTCTGTTCTTTATGATCTAGACACCTGTATTTTTCTGCTGCAGGGACCTGTGCCAAGAGAAGACCCACACAAGCTGAGCTGTCTCCTCTGTGCCTCAGTCCCATGAGGAGCCATGTCCCTTGGAGCTGCCTGAAAGGATCCCTGCAGAGACACAGCCACCCCAAACCTGGCACCCCTTTCCTGCTGCTCAGTCATGGGCCCTGCAGCTGGTGGGGATCATGCTCCACAGCTAAGCAGTAAGTAACTAAAGCTTCAAGTGTCCTGCTAACAGAGCGTCACCCAAGCATAATCCAGGCCCTGACTCAAATTGACAAGGACAGGTTGGGCTCTGAAATAATCTCTTTAAATAGCAGCAGCCATCTCTTTCAAAGGCACTTCCCCCCCAGCCAGCCCTGAGAGCTGCTTACAGCGCACTGCCTGCTATTTCCCACCCTGGCAGTGCAGGGCTGACACTTCTCACAGGCCAGTGTGTCCCCTGCCAGCAGTGTCCCAGCTTTGCTTTGCACCAGGAGTTACCATGAATTTTGCAGCACAGTTTATCTACTTCAGGGTCTTAAAAAACAGAAGCCCCAGGGAGCGCTACAGGGAAGACGAAGACTACGATCCTTTCTGGCAAAGGTTGGAGAATATTGCTGTCTGACTTAGAGCTAGAGTGCTCCTCTATCCCCCTCAGGGGTCATGGTCAGCCCTCGGGGTCCCCCCAGGGCCAGGCCCACAGACGTGACAACCCCTGGACCCCTCCTGCCTCCTTATGCTGTCGTAGTTGGAGTTTTGCTTCGCCTCGTTGTTTATTTAGTCGCTGTGCTGTATAGGTAATGCTTTCTTTTTCCTTTCCTTAATTCCTTAAAAAAAATCAAACCAAGCAAAAAATCCAGGAAACTGCAATTTTCCATAATCTCCCAGGGTTCTGTGGATATGGGTTGCTCTTGGAGTTACCCACTAGAAGTGGTGGAGATTTTAATATTTTCAGCCCACAGAGTTCAGCTTTTTATTTCTTCATGAGTACGGTATCAAAAATAACCCTCGACAGGACAGTGGACTGCTGAAAATTTATCTTGGGATAGCCCATGTCAGATCCTGTTATTACAATTCTGTGGTTGTCTTTGTTATGGTGCTTATGGTGATCTTGAATTCCTGTTTTCAGACTTGGATGGTGCAGATGGAATTTAAGAGTCATCTAGTGTCCTTGTGTAGCATGGGCTGAGGCTGTGCGCACACATGGCACGGTGGTGTTGTGCAACCTCATTCTTAACCTTTTCCATAGTTTGTTTTTCCCTCCATTTTATTATCCGGACACCACTATTGAGATCACGCTCTGGTTTTGCCAGATGTGGTACAAACAAGGAACAGTTCTCATTTCCTGCATCTCCTTGTCACAGATGTTGTTAACATTTAAGATATAAATTGTTTCAGTGGGCCTGATGCTGTTAATAAAGGGGAAGACAAGGTCTTTGGCACTGTAAAAAGGGCTTACCCAAAGTCACCCATGATATGACCTGTTCTGCAGTGCACTGTGAATCTCCTTTTGGCACAGAACCACTCTTTGCTCTATGTTGAGTTATGTTATTCATTCCTAGTTGGAAGTGAATTTTGGAGATGTTAGTCACCAGAAAACCTCTAGACTCAGAATATATTCAACTTAGGAAAAAGTTTAATTGCTTAATGAGTTTTAGCTGCCAAACTCTGTGCACTGTTGGATAGCTATCATTTGACATTCACAGCTGTGAATGTCCTATAAGAACTTCTGAGAGGGATGGGTCTGTTTGAGGGACAGTTGGTTACCTCTCCTTCAACATTTCCATCATTAGTGCTGTTGTGAATTCCTCTTGCTTTCAGATTCTTTTTCCTAGTGTTTTCTGTTTAGCAGCTGACACCTGCATAGTGTGTATAGAAGAATGGCAATAGATTATGACCACAGATGGAGGCATATATAGTGCTAGGCTCAGGCTCTGGTAAATCTGACTTGCTAAAAGTAAGGAGAGATTTTATCAGAGGTGATAATACAGCTTGGTTGTTTGCTGCATGAGCTTGAGCTTTCTTGGTGTGTGTTGCTGGTGCAGCACCACACAGGTTTGTCAGGCCTGTATAAGATGAATGAAGCTCTAATGGCCTGCTCAGTCTTAAGGCTTGGTTATCATGTAGCTGTCTCTGCTGGATTGTCCCCCAGCATGGTTACTATGCCCCGGCCTCCTTGTCATTACGACACTGACAAACAGCCCTGCGGAAGTCTTAGGCAAGCCACTGGATCTGTCTGTGTCCCAGTTTCCATCAATAAAGTTGAGCTAATATTTGCTGAACTTGTCCTTCTGTTTAGGGGAAGGTGGTGGTGATTCCTATGTGATTTAGTAACAATCACTTTGCACAGGCTTTAGATATATAAAGGTCAGACATGCATTTTATATTTCTATCCTGTATGTGCCACTGGTTGGAGTGATACAGTCTCAAATGGGTGTTTCTAAGTACTAGTATTACACAAAATACTGATAATTCAATGCACTGTCAAAATAATGATAATTCAAGACAGTCATATTTAGAGGGCAGTATTGTCTTTGATTTGTTTTGAATTTATTGTCAAAGAGAGAGAATTGTCAAATTTATTGTGCTCTCTCCCTGTGCCCGCAGGAGTTTGTCACCCTGTAGTGATGGGCAGGGCACTCAGACACTATTGAGTGCATAACCTGGAATTTCTGGTAGTGAAGATGGCATTTGTTATGATCCTTCTTGATACTTTTATCTCAGCAAGCCTCTATTTTTCTAACATTTTTCTTTCATAAAGTCACACTTGCACAAGTTGCTGAGATGCTTTAAAGAATTGCTGCTATTGCAGTATTTGGGTGTATTTGGGAATGGGTAAAAAGGTAGAAGAGGAGTTCAGATTGAATGTTGATGAGCTACTGGAGAAGGGGATTGCAACAAACAAGGAAAATATCAGAGGGGTCTGGGAGGCTCAGGTGGAAAGAAGGGTCAGAGGAGACAGCACTGGGACATGGAATTAGAAGGATTAATGGAGCTGGAGAGGTTCTGGGTAAAAGGGATTTGGATGAGGGAAAGGGCCCTCTCTGTCATATCCTGGAATTGCCTCTTTCTCACTCCTGTAAGAGGAGATCCCAGCCACATTGCAGTCATAACCCAAGCAGATTGCACCTGCAGCAGGCTGCTCACCCTGCCTTGCCCCCTGTACCTGACCCATCTCTGCTCAACACTGAGGAAAGAGGCAGAAGTGGCTTCAAATGGGGTCACCTTTTGCCTTAATAAGTATTCTGAACTTGCAGGTGTAAGATCTGAGCCCAGTTACCTGAAAGCAAATGACAAATCTGTCAAAAGCTGTTTCTTACCAATGTCTTGGTCAGCATGTTCCAGGAAAGTCTTCAGGGAGCCTGAAGGTGATGGCAGCATATAGGTATGACCTTAAGAAACCCCTACACCCAAAACACTAAAAAAGGACAAAATTAAAATCCATATATAGAGAAGATGTGCATATGAGTTTGAAGTGGTATTCAAGTTTAATGTTTTCTGACTGCTCAACTGCACATTTTGCATCACTGTCAGTCCCTCTTTATAGTGAATGTATATCACTGTGAATGCAGATGACAAAAGCTGCTGTAGAAATGACAAAGAAAGGCTGAGTTTTCAGTCTTATATTAAAATTAGTTTCCTTTTGTGAGTTGAATTTTCATCTGGGAACCAGTACATGGGAATGTATGTCCATAATTTCAACTTCATGTCTGCCTCAAAACATGCTGTTGTGACTCATTTTGGAAGTGTAAAAGCTGCCAAATGGGCCGACTGCTGGCATTGGGTACATCTGCAATCAAAATGGCAACACTGGGTCAGGCCAAAGAGCAGTCCTCCTCTGTGTCCTCTCTCTAGGGGTGGCCAGTAACAGAACTGGGAAAAAAATGAAAGCCACCAAAGTCACTCTTTCTCACATGCTTTCATTGGAGTTTGCTCAGGGGCTTCCTGAATCACAGATTAATTCTTGAATGATGTGCGTGTTGGTCACTGCTTCCATTTAGTTGTGCATTTTTTAGAAGCCTGTTTACATTGCTGTTCTTTGTAGAGTCCTCTTGCAATGAGTTCTGTGAGCTAATTATTTTCTCTAAGAAGGGAAATTTTAAATTTTCTACCTCATACTTTAATACCATCTCTCCCTAACATTTGTACTGGGCAGAATTGTGTCTAGTCTTTCACACTTTGCTATTCCCTGGACATGCATGATTTTGCAGATTTTGTTCCTTCAGTTTTACAAGCTGAGGGGATCCAGTGCATCAGTTTAATCTGTTTAGTCTGTTTTGTGGGTGCTGAGGCAGGCAATCTGAAGTGCTTCACCATGGGGACATGTAACTGTCCATCATTGCACACTTGTATGCTTCTCTGTGTAACAAAGGCAACAGTTGTGGTCTTTAGGTATAGCATGCATTATTGCCTTTCATCTTCCCAAAATTATTTTTGCTGGTTTTAATATTTTCTTAGTTTGTTAATATTGCTATTTTTGAATTTTTTCCCTAGTGCTGTTTAACTTGGTGAATATTATCAGTATGTTAAAAAAAAACCAAACTGGAAATAGAAAAATTATTCATTCCAAGTTGTTGCTTTTTATTATTGTAGGAGTACATTTTGGTACATACTGTTTTTGCATTGACTTTGAGATTTTAAAATATGTAAAGCTATCTACTTAAACAAATGATATTTTTTCCTGTGCCTTAATTGTTTATGGAAAGTCTGCATATGGATCTTCTCTTTTTTTTTCCAGTTATGCTGAGCAGCTGTTCTTGAAAAAGTAGGTTTATAAACTGTATTTTCATGTTTGCATTTACTAATCACTTTAAAGGTAAAATGTTGTAATTTATAACCATGTAACAAAGCTTGCCAGCTGGGTGTTTGTTTTATGTCTGGAAATAAACAGACCTTTTAATGAAAACTTGTGACAAGCTCCAAAAAAGGAAAAGCTCCATTTGAAAGGAGCAGTGCTTTATATGCTGGGGTTTGGATTTATATTGGCTCAGATCTTCAGCTGGTGGACCTGGCTGCTGGAGTGAGGGCTGGATTCTGTGACTGTGTTTGAGAAGTCACGTGCTGTGTTTTTGTGAGCACTTGCATGCTTTGCTGCCTGTAAAAGAAATCCATCTGGATCTCTGCCAAGCATGTGGAATGCTTTTGAGGCAAGAAATACTTTTGACCCAACAGGGCCATTAATTGCCCATTTGTGATATGTGATCAAACGTCAGCGCAGTGTTTACCTTGGGAGTTTGAGAGCTCTAGGAGGGTCTGTGGCACATCCAGGTGGGCTCAATATGGGAAAATGTCATTTTCTAATGTAAATGAGACATGTGGGTGTAGAAGAAGAATCAAAGTTATTCTGAAGAAAATACACACAATACATGTATATACAATAGAATTGTATCCCTTGATGAAGAGGCTGCTGACTTTTCAGATGCAAATGTATGATAGTTTTTGTATTAAATATTGAGATGGTAGTAATTCAGCTGTGCTCTAAACCTAACTCAAGCCTGAAAAGCCTATACATATTTTACAGCTGTTTGATTTCTGTTCCTCTTTTCCAATGGCCACAAGGTGCTGTCTCCATTGGAGTCCTGAGCAGATACTCACTGGTCATGGGAGTGGTACTGCACATCAAGGACTGAGAATCTGATTTACTTCCCTCCTTTTTGTTCTGCCACAAAAAGGGAAACCTAAGACTAGGGCAAAAAGTCAATATACCATTTTAGTCTATTTGCAGGTACAAATAATTGACATCACTAGTGTGATGAGGCATTACCATGCACTTGTTCTTTCTCACAGAATCCTGCTTCATTGATAAACCTCTTGTGGTCATCTTTGCATGGGTGTTTTTATAGACTTTTTGATTGCAACAGATGCAATGAAAAACAAGAATTGTTCTTCCATGTCAAATGCCAGTTGGTTAAAAAACTGACCATAAACTCACAAATTTTTGATCTGCCTACTTTTTTTTTACCCTACGTAGACCCCTTTAAACCATTTCCAGTGTAAGAACATAATTCATTGCCAATGCTTGCCAAACATTTTAGACAGTATGTGCAGAAATAAGACATGTCTGTTCTTCCTTTTGGAGTGGTTATGGGAGTCTGTGATATGGAAAATATTTTTCAGAAGGGAGAGGCATGGAATGAATTCTACCAGCGCTGTGGCCTCTTGGGTGCTGCTGGTGCTGTTGTTTTTTGGGGGCTGTGCTGTAACAAGTTCACAGGGAGGCAGTCTGATCTGGTTCTCAGCTTTGCATTAAGCAGACTAATGTGCACCCGAGCTAACACTGGAAGCTTAACATCCTTATGAAGTGTTCCAGCTGTCTAACCCCAGTGGAGCAGAGATGCAGAAAAGTATGGAACAGAGCTCCTTGATAAGTTACTTGATTTGAAAGCAGAATGCCTGGTGTTAGGCTGTATCAGCTTTAAGATAAAGTATTGGGAAAATACTTTAGATCACAAATTTCAATATAAAGAGGTTACAAATGTGTATATATTTTATTTGTCTTAGAAAGTTAGTGTTCTCATTAATTTTAGAGAGAGAAGATCTTGCTACAAAAATTTTCTCCTGTGAAGCTATACAGAATGATGCTGTGGCATATTATTTGATTCTAATAATAAAACATTTTATGTTGCCCATATTGTTATGTGAATTCCTCAGTGGAAAAATTGGAAGTTTAATAGGTGCCAGAGCTACTGGCACAGATTATTGATACCATTAAGGAAATGGATGATGCTGCCCAAAGTGGGCAATTGCTCAAAAAACAGATGTTTCTAAATATTTAAAAATTCTTTGGGAAGTTGCTGCAAAGCATATTATGGTGTTGATCACTGCTGTAAAATGTGCTTTAGCCAGTCCTGTTGATGGATAGCTGCAAAACTTAGACCCAAATTATTTTAGGAAAAAGGTAAATATTTTTTTGGGGGGGTAATGCTGGAATGTCTGACATGATTTAACACATTTGGTTTTAGAAAACCATTTCTGCCAAATAGATGAATAGTGAGTCATGCAGAGGAGCATATACCATCTGTCTAATCACAGCCACAAACCAGGGGTGGTATCAGCTCTTCTCCAAATCACTGGTCTTCTGCTGAATGCTCCCTTTCCCCATAATAATCTCCAAATTCCAAGAATTCCTAGAAGCTTTGCATTTATCTGTCAGTAGAGCTGCAGAATCCTGCACTACTGTCCAGTGTTCCTTGTGGACTGAGCGCTGTGGAACATAGAGTCAGGCAGTTGAAGGCAGCAAATCCTGCTAATTTTTCTGGCAGTGCTGTCTCTCATATGTTTCCTGGGGAAGGAGATTTTTGTGCCATCACATTTCTGCCATATCTACAGAGATATTTACCCATGAAATGTTAACCCACAGATCAGAAGACCTAATTCTTTAGCTCTGTAGGAGGATATAATTATTATACCTTATCTGAGTAATTTTCTTCCCCTCACAAGGCAGTTGATGGCTGTCAAGGGTACACTCTGCAAGTATGCAAGGGCAGAGAGCACATGTACAATGTAGTGGCATTTGTTACTGCTATTAATAGTTTATGGGAATGGTCTGCAGCAGCTCCTTGCCTTTTTTGAAAAAGATAGAATTGTGTACAACTCCAGTTATTCCAAAATTTTTGGAAGCACTGAACTAGGATCATTTCTGGTTGGTTACTGAGTACTAAGGAAGGTCTTGGTGTCCAGACAGCACAGGTTATATATTTCTTATTTTCTTGGGTAGGACAGTTTCACAGTTTGCCCACATGTTAGGTTATTTCTGGCTTTTCTAACAGCTGGAAGGTTACAGTTCCTTTCAGTGCACCTACAGGTAGGTATTGTGTCAGTAGCATCTCATTCTGCCTGTTTGAGGCTTGCAAAGAGCAACTGAGATGTGCATCCTTCTAAAATGCTAAATATCAAGCCTTTAATCATTCAAGCCTTTCTAACAAGTTTCTTTTATTTCATTTCAGGGATGACAATAAAATAAAGAAACAAGACATCCCAGCAGTTTGTGATCTTCACTGCTGTAAGGATGTCCCTGTAAGAAATGGCCTTATTGGGCAGAAGCCACCCTCTATCAACCCTGAGAGACTGAAGGATTTTGGTGAGGAGGATTACCTGAATGGGGATGTGAAGACCTGGGAAATGAAGATAGTGAGCCGGAATGAGGAGTTACTCAGGGGTGCCCTTTCCTGCATCCCTCAGCCAAGCAGTAGGACCAGCCTGGCAAGCTGTAACAGGCTGATTCGGTTTGAAGACATTAGTGCAGCAGCCTTCAAAATCCAGTGTGGTGTTCAGAAAACCCCCTGCATGGTAGGGAATCTTTATGGTTTTGCATTCTCTCAATGTTTCTTTTGATTTGCCTTATGAAAGTCGATCAGAAATGAAGAAAGGGTATGTGTGAATTGCAGCAGATAGATCTGTGTGAGAAGACTCATGTTCATATTAATTGTATTTAACTGTCAATAATAATTTTCTTCTTATCTGTTTACACTAACCTAAATCCTCAAAGATTGCAGTGACCTGTAAACAAAGGATAAACCATATTAGGCATAGACTTAATGCACTGTGGTATTATGCTCCCAGTGAAAAACTCCTGCTATAAGGAACCTCAGTTGGAGGTGGCAGACTACAAGTGCTTGGGTAAGCACTCTTGTGGGAGGGTCTGGTTTGGAACCAGCCCTCTTATTTGGAGGGTTTGAAGGTACAGATTTGCCTTCTCAGTCAGGCCAACCAAGAAGGCTGGATGTGTTCTGTAACCAGGTATTTCTGCCACAGGTGTCTTCAGCAAAATAAGGATGCACACAAACATGTGCACCTGTTGTTGGTGTAGAAATGGCTGAGATACCCCATCAATGTACAAGGTCTGCTAAAGCACAAGAGAAGTACAATGGCAAGCTGTGCTGTATTTCTGTACTTTTTCATAGTGTTTTTCTACCATTGGGAGCTCTTCAAGCAGGCTACTCTGGGTTCTATGGGTGATCTCTTTTCCTTTTGGTGGGTGAAAAGAGGGTCTTTGCCAAATGGCAATTCCTAGCAGCAGTCCCAAATCACAGTCTCAATGAATCCTTGTGGATTGTTTTCCTGGCATGTACAGGGTGAGAATCTTGCAATCTGCTTGGGGTTAGCACTCCCTGGAGTGAAGTGGTTGGGTCCTCAAAGTTCTCCTTGTTCCCATATGATGCCTGCTGATGCAGTGACATCATAACTACTTCCAGTGTGGGTTTTTAGCCCAGCATTCCCAAAATAAGGACAGCTGTGCTTTTTGTAGGACATTACTGAAGAAGTGTCTTGTGTCAAAGGATGTGGCACAAGACATTTTGGGGCTGTAAGGTGGCACAGATGATTTGGCTGGAATGCAGGGAAGTTTTGGCTAGGGTAGAGTTAATTTTCTTCACAGTAGCTGGTATGGGGCTGTGTTTTGGATTAGTGATGAAAATATTGTTGATAAGACAGAGATGTTTTTGTTACTGCTGAGCAGCTCTTACACAGAGTCAAGGTGTTTTCTCTTCCTCACTCCATCCCACCAGTGAGAAGACTGGGGATGTACAAGGAGTTGGAAGGGGACACAGCTGGAGCTGCTGACCCCAATTGACCAAAAGGACATCCTATACCATATGACACCTTGCTCAGCAAAAAAATTAGGGGGAAAGTTGGCTGGGAGCCTGTGGCTCAGGGCCTGCCTGGTCATCAGTTGGTTGTTGGTGAGCAATTGTTTTCAATTGCGTAAGCTGTCTTTCTTGGGTCTTATTTATCTCTCTTTGTTATTTTCCTTTTAATTACATTGTTGTTTTTTATTTATTTATTTATTCTTACTAATTGTTCTTATCCCAACCCATGAGATTTCTCACTTTTACTCTTCCAATTCTCATCTCCCCCAGAGCACAGGGGCAGGGAAATGAGCAAGTGGTAGGATGACATTTAGTTACCAGCTGAGGTTAAACCATGACACCCTTCAACTTAAATAGCTCCTTTCTCCTGGCTGTCCCTGGCAGATTTATGCAACCCAGTTGTATCCCCTTTCTGCATTTACTGTTTCAAGCTAAACAGTTTTACTTTGGTCTCTTTTTATGAACTATGCTTTTAAAATTATCAAAATAGTGGAGAACCTATACCCATATAAAAACCTGTATATTTTACTGTGAAAATCACCCATGGCTGTTGTTATTCAAAGTAATGTTCCTGCAGGAGTTATTAGTGCATTTCATGCACTGTTTCAAAAGCACACAGTGGTGTAAAGAAAAACACAGAAAACCTTTATTTTAACTCATTGTGTAGAGGTAAGAGTCCCTTTCAGAGATATTTGTTTAGACTAAAAAAGTGAGTGTGACTATAATCCATTTAATTGATTGAAGGGAGAAACACTTTGCAGAGGGTGATTCCTAATCTGCAGGTAAAACCATGGATGGAGCATCCTGGTTCCTTAGGCAGGAGTTTGCCTTGGAGCTGAGATATGGCATCATGAGTGGATTGTAACATGTCCAAGAGGTAGTAAGCATAAGAAAACTAGGAACTGGCACCAAGCTGGACACCTGGCTTGGCTACTGATGAAGGAGCTGTGAGGGCTGTGTTGTGTTAGCTTTGTAGATGCCACAGGGAGGCTGTACTGTGTGCTGTACCTTAGACATGGTATCTGTAGTCCTTAGATAAGATCACAGTGACTCAAAGCAAGTCTTACAGGCTGATTCAATGAGTCTTAGGAGGTCACACATCAGGTCAGTTCCACTGCAAATAGCACTGATGCCTGCTTTGTTAGAAGTAGTCGCTATATTTAGGCTATATGAAAAAATCCTCATTTAAAGGAAGACAAAAAGGATAACCTAAAGAATTAAAATCCTGACAAAATTAAAGATCAATATCAATCTAAAGTACACCACCCCTGTTGAGAAAAGTGACTTAATGACACAGTTTTAACTGTAGGAGGCTTAACAACTTTATTATGCACAAGATTCATCTCCTTAAATCCTTTTCTGATTGTTTGCTCTAGAATCCAAAATTCTCTACAAAAACAAGCATGGTATGTGAAGCACTAGTAGTATTTATTTTATAGTGTTCTTGTTCTATTTTACATAGGCATTCTCTATAGATTAGGATGTTTAGGATATAAACTATTATCCTATTAGTGTGCTAAGCACTTTCCATTGTTTCAGTTTCTGCAGCTAGATTTGCGAAGGAGCAGCAAGTGGTAGCTCTTATGTCAGGCTTTTCAGAAGCAAAACAGAGAATCTGGCCCCACCTATGGGTGAGGAACTTAAACATATGCTTGGAAATCTACTAAAAAGCCTTGAAGTGTTCACCTGTAACACGTAGTTTAACTGCATACTTTAAAGCAAGTGTCTGATTCAGATATATTTAATTGATATAAAATCACTTGGAAAATCCTTCGGTCTGGAAACCATGTCAGTGCCTATTAGTGTGTACACTATACATTGTATGTATGACACTGCCAGATACTGCTTGAGAGAAATATTTTGTCATGCTGGTTTTGGAACTGTCTCACTTCATGACTTATCTTAAATGAAGACTTGATCCCCTAAATCACCAGGGCCTCATTTGCTTTGGCAGCCAATAGAGGAGATGGAGCCAATTCTGAAATAGAGCTGCAGTAAGCCTGGGGAGCTGGCACCCACAGGCTTACTGCGGCTCTATTTCACAAGTTACCTTGTATAAAACTCTGGATTTAATGAATATGGTAATAGGAAATTAATATGTTAATACATGCTGGGAGTGCCTTATTATAAAGCTTAACAAATATTTGCCATTAAATTTTTTTAAAAATCACGCACTTGGGCACTGCATCACATGTAATGTGCTTGCTAATTCCCCTCAGCTCAGGCATCATTTCTGTTCCAAACACTAAGTTTTCCAAACAGCTGCTGCTTGCACTTGCAGTCCTGGGAAGTTGTTTTTTATTGTTTCAATTTTTCTTTGAGTAAGAAATGTCTTTACTAATATTCTACTGGCCTTAGGATGCAAAATAGACAACACTCAGTAGTGAGTCAGTGGCAGAAACCATAGCAGAGCCATAATGGGGCTCAAGGTATTTTCTGATGACCTTTGTATCTATCAGATGATGAACGTATTTTTTGGGTAGTCAATATCCAGTTCTGGCAAGTGCTGGAAGCGTGTGTTTTGAGATAATTGAAAATATTTATTTTAATGCTTGTGTTTGAACAGTAAGATCCAAAGCAAGTGCTATTTTCAGAGTTCTTAATGGCACGTGGTCCATATTTCGCTGCTGTGAGCTTGAAAATCACTTCCATAAAGCAGAAGGACCTGGTAGGTAACAATGCTCTGTTCTGAATGAAGAACCAGAAGATGAATTTTGCTTTTTAGAGCTCATATATAGCAATAGAATTCATGCCTAAACTGGCTGCTGCTGATGTGTGGAAGTTTTTTCTTAGTAGTAGATATATTGACATAATATTATTTATCTGCTCCAGTATTCTAGGCTATCCAAGCAGTATGGAATGGACATCTACCTGAAGAAGGAGTTCCTCCAGTACACAGGCTCTGTGAAGGAACGAGGTGTACTTTACCTTCTGATGTCATTGCCTCAGGTATAGCAAAATGTCAGCATTCAAAAAGGAGTAGAGTAGCTCTGCTTCATGAAAATGGAGCAGAGTTGAAGATAAATTTACCTCTAATCTCCATGGAATCACAGTGTTTCTTGTCTTTAGAATCATTGTACTGAACACAGTATGTGAACAGAGATAGGTCTGAATGTAAAATACTACTTTATTTACAATTGGCTGATCTGCTGGTGGAATTCTTAATGTTTGAAACAAAAGCTTGCAAAATGGAAACATCAGCATTTTCCTGTGGCATTAAGATGCAAGTGTTTTTATGTGTACTGTAGTTCTGATGTGTTGAAACCACCAAACTGATGAGCAATGATGAAATTGAATTACAATTAGTGATGACAAAGATCTAGATCACCAATTGATTTTGTAATGAATTTCAGTTTTCTTACATGAATAGCTTGTTTATCATTTGTCATAGGAGATTATTGCCATTGTCACAGGAGTCTCTGCAGTAATAATTGTTAAAATAGGCATGAGACAGCAGCTCAGAGCAGTGGTTATTCCTGCCTTTCGTAATAGTATAAATGAAATCTTCTCTTAAAAGGAAGCAGAAATGAAATAATTTCATACAGGCAGAGCAGAGATATATGCTCTGAGGGACCAGCTATCGGCTCTTCTGTGATCAGCTGGAGTTTTTCAGCTCTTTCCCATGGAACCCAGAGGAGTGCAGGCTCAGGGATTGATCTTGTGCTGTTTTAGCTTTGTGTGTAAATCTGAGATCACACCAGCCACGCATACAGTGTACCATAATATCACAATTCAATCTGCTAGTAAAGGGAAAAAGGGAAGCCAGATCATTAGAACGATCCAGGATCATATGGGACAGCTATGTGACCCTGTCTAATGTGCAATAACATCCCTGTTTTCAGGAGCAGCAAAGAAAAGGGGTGATCGTGGCCTCAGACAGCAACTTCTCCATGGCTGTTGCTCACCACGCCTCAGAGCTCCGTGTGCCCGTGTTTGTGATCCTGTGCACCAGCACGGCCCCGGCCCGGGTGAGGATGTGCCGCGACTACGGCGCCATGGTCATCTCCTACGGCACCACGGCCAAGGACTCCCAGCTGCACGCGCGGAGGCTGGCACAGGAGAATGGCTACCTCTACCTGGAAGAGTGAGTGACAGCAGGCACATTAGAGACAGCTCATTAGATACCTGCACAACTCTGCAAAAACAACCAGTTTCATTAAAATGTTATCACCGCTCATGCAAGTGCTCCTCTTGCCTGGAATATGGACAGTTATGTGTTCCCCGGCACAAATCACATCTTTCTGTAACAGTTGGGGATGGAGACCAAAATGAAACACACTTCTCTGCCCCTCAATTAGGCAAACTCTGATTTCTATGAGCTTATATGATAGAGACTATAGTTTAATTCTTTAGTAACTCTGTCAGAAAGCATTTAGGCTGGTGTTCATTTCTAGTCTCTGTGTTTGAAGTTAGGTGGATAAAAGTTAATCTTTGATGCAAATTGTTCAGTTGGAAAATGTAGAGCAAGAGAAGGTTAATGCTCAAAGATTTTCACATATCTGGTGTGAGGAACAAAACTGATAATGTCTTGAAAATGTGATTAAGAGTGTACTTCACACATAAGCTTAAAGCAGCTAAGGATGAGCATAAATCTAAATTTGAACTATTTGAGGTCACTGGACAAAGCAGATTTAACAAAAACATAAATAAGACAGGCAAAAACACTTAGAATTCCTACCTTTTCCCTTTTCTCTTTAATCTATAGCCTCTTATGCATTCCCTCTCTGCCCTGCCCCTTTTTTAACGTTTCTTCAAGAAAGATTTCTAAAAGCGCAGAGGAGTTAATCATTAACAGTGGTCCCTCTGATACCCTGAGCTGGAATGTTATCGTCCCCCTGCCACTGCTGCTTCTGTGCAGGCTTCATCCCTCTCCTGGTGTTTGTATGGCATCTCCTGCAGGGAGTGCCTGTTCTCCTCCAGCTCCCAGGCACTGCTGCCTCAGACACACTAATGGTGAGGGGTGTTGCCTGGGAAGGAGATCCCAGGATGAGCAGAACAGAGGAAGTCCTCAGTTCTTTCCCAGCTGGTGTATTGGGAAGGCAGTACTACAAACTGTACTGTTCAATTCCTCTGCTAGCTCTGCCAGCAGCCAGTGATACACAGGGCTGGTTCATGGGCCTGGTCTGCTAGCATGGGCACAGTCTTGTCCTAGACTGGGATTTTCAATGGGGAATGAGGTGCCCTGAATCCCAATGAATTTTAAACACTTTTAAGCTCCTTTGAAAACCACAGTTTTCCATAACTTGGTGATTTCCAAATTTCTGTCAGCCATTTTTCAATTGATGTGTTAACCTCCAGCTGACTTGCATCAACTATCACGTTCACACAAAAGAACTAAATTATTTAATTGTAATTTGATGTTTAATCTTCCCCTCATCCCTAAATAATGATTTCAGTTACATAAGGTAGATAATCTTCAGGTTCATGAAGCTCCAGGGACAATGCATGTGTAGAACTTCAGCATCCAACACTGAGGAACTCTAAATGTACACACTGCCATTAATAATACTAAAGCACCCTAATTTAATTCAGGTTTCAGGTTACAAGAAACAAGTTGTTCAATCTGTGACTGTATTTAATTAAAACCTCACAGATGCAATTTTTCACTAAAAAAAAAAAAGGAAACCCCCCCACTTCAATTGTGAGGCTTTTCATAATGGGATATCTGAAAAATATTTTGTTACATGTAGATCTGGAGAGATTTCCCAGTGTAATGTATACCTTTATGGATAGCCAGTGTTCTCCAGTGTGGGTCTGACACACATTCTTGTCACTTGCCAAAGCTGTTTGTAAAATACCAGCTGAGCTCCCAAGTGTTAGAATGGAACTTCCACAATGTCACTGTATTTCAGTTTAATTCTAGCTTGGATACAATCCCAAGCAATTTGGTCTCTGGGTCTCCTCACCCAGGAATTCCTTCTGCCCTTCCTGAAGCAGAAGGGTTGGGTACGTGACTGGGCTGGGCTGTGCCTGCAGCTGGGTGTGTCACTGTCAGCTCTTCCCATTGCAATTAAAATTCTGTGTCATGAAAATGACCATGCAAGAATTCAAATAGATGGAGGACACTTTTTACTCGGTTGCAACTTCCTGGGGAATCCCAGGAAGGAAATGTGATTTTTCAAATTGGAATTCAATAATTTAGTCAGCCTAATTGCTGCCTAGGTGTCCTGAAATTTTTACTAACTACAGGGGCTCAGGACCTCATTATAAATGCAATGTGACTATTGCCAATAACTAACTCAGTACCTCTGTGAGAACCATTCCTTTGTGAATGAGGGAGGAAAGGGTGCTGCAGATTGAATAACACACCTTCCATCCTTGAGAGCCCATTTTTTTTCTTGTGTAACTCCATATCTAAATGCTGATCAAACCTGATTATTTCTGATCTGGTTAGTCTGTTACTCTATCCAACAGACTCTGAGTTCTGTCCTTGGAACAGATAGGAACAGAGCCTTCTAGCTGCCACACCAAAACTTCATTGGAAAACTAAAGCCTGACAGCCCATCTTTGACTGCTGATGTATCACACATTTCAGAAGGCAAATATCCAAGTTTCTGGCTCTGGCTCAAAAATGCTTGTTTCAGTCTACAATCTTTAGATTTATCTGCCCTCTTCCTTCATTTTGCTTCAATAGCATATGATATATTTTTTACTTTCAAAAAGCAGAAGTTATCAATCACAATGCAAAGAAATTTACCCATTTTATTATAAAAGCTGATGGCTGATCAGTGAACTGATGTTTCAACTGGATGTTAGCAAGGAAAACATGGTCATCTGAAATACTGATTCAAATTGTTAACAGCTCTCCATGTTCAGAGCAGTTTTATTTGGTCAGTTTTCAGTTTTTAGAGAGGCTTTATTCCTTCAGTGAATATCCCAAGCTTTCATTCCCTTTTGCAGGTCCCCTTGTACCCCATGTAACTATGGCAGGGGTAGCTCCACAAACTTGGATCTGAATCTTATTTGGCAATAAGTCTCCAGAACTGATCAGGAGGCCAGTGATATATTTTGTCACATATAAGGAGGAGGAGAAAGCTCCTTCAGTGTCTTGATAAGGACAGTAAATACAAGGATTCAGTTACTCATTCCACTACGATTTCTTGCCTTTGTCTTTGGCTGTGCTACAGGAGTGGATGTTCGTTAATTCTATCCTTTCTTATGTAGTTATATAGACCCTTGCCCTGAAGAATTTTCTGTGAGGTAACTTCTCGAGGGCCTTGGTCTCCTCCTTGCAGGAATTCTGTGCTACTACACTGGGCCTCTCTGTGCCTGTCTAACAGGTACAGTAATAAAAACAGTTTCCTAGTACCCATACATCCTTGGATCAAGTAAATCAAGTACAGCCATTTGCTCTGCAATTCTGTTTGCCAGAAAAAGCAGAATGTACAGAGAGCTCATATTTCTTTTCTTACATGTAGTTCTACATTTACATCATTGCTAACTTGTAAATAAAATGCAAACCAGCTTTTAGAAATAGATCCAAGTCAGTCATGACTGTATAGTGGAGTTTTCTTCATTTTTTTGATGCTGCTTGTCCCTATTATTTATACTACTTTTGCCTGAAAGTATTTTACCAGTAAATATTTTGGCATGACTAAATACTTTGCTTAATGGAAAGGTATCAGATATTGGCCATGGACTGTGGAAAGACAACTCTAGCAATGTCTTTGATATTTGTGAGGCTGAACACACTGCTTAAATCTCATGAAAATTTCCATTCATAACACTAAATCCACTGATAAGTAAAGAGGGGATTTCTTTTTGAGGCTTTGCTTATAGTTCAGACTGCAATGTCTAAAATTTATGAAGCTGAAGGAAGTGATGGCAATGGAAATATGACTTCTCCCTGCCAGTTCTGTAAACCCCTGATAACAATGGGAGTTAAGTGCTCTTCAGTCTGAAGACTCTTTGAGGGGCTTTTCTACAGCACAGGTTTTCTCCCAGTAGGCAGGAGCAGGCTATAGTCCACCTGACGGCACCGTCCTGCTGCATCACCTCCTCCCCTCATGTGCTGCTGATTTACTCACATTTATCTTTTTCTGCTGAACAATGTCTTGAAAATAGTAGATGGAATTGTTATTCCTGCACTGACTTCTGCTGATGTGTGCCCTTCCTTCCCCCAGGGAGGACAGTGCTGTGTACCTGTCAGGCCTGGGGACCGTGGGGCTGGAGATGTACGAGCAGGTGCCAAAGCTGGACGCGGTGATTTTCCCTGCAGGAGGCCACTGTGGCTTGCTGGCAGGGTCAGCTGCTGCACTCAAACACCTCAACCCACATATTTCTGTAATTGTAAGTTGCCTTTCACCTATTAAGCATTGTGTTTGGGTGGCTTTCACCACAGCTGTTTACAAAAGACACTGGTATCTAGTGACACTTACAGAGACTGCCTGCGCTGGGGACAGGAACTATCTGATCCCATGGGCTTTGCCTCAGAGAAGACCCTGTAAGAACCAGGGAAGTTCCCGTCCCTTGGCTGTTTGGCTGGATTTAAGAGAGAAGTGTGGGAAGACTTTTCCTAAGCAAATAAAATCCAGTTCTGTGTTTTGAAATAAGTTCTTACTGGAAAGATTTGGTCCTAAGTAAGCCACGGAATAAGTTTAGTGGTAGCACGGTTGTTTTGACACTTGAAATTGATTGTTAATTTGAAGAGGAAATTTCTGTAGATTTGACTGTCTACTTTGGTAGCAACTTCTGTTACAACTGGTTCAATAAAAAAGTGACAACCTCTCTCTTCCTCAGGGAGTTGAATCAGAAAGTTTCCCAGTATTGCAACAGTCCTTAAAAGCTGGCCACCCAAATGACGACCAGGCCTGCAACAATCATCACTTCTATGGAGGTGAGAAGTGCAATATTCTTTTGGAGGTAAAATAAAGGTTGTAACAGATTTCTCCAACTATATAATTTTCTTATTATTTCAGTTCAAACATATTTTAAGGGATTTCTCTGAAGAGTCAGAATTTAGTTCAAGCTGTAAGAGCAACTTCTGCCACATTTTCCCCCACACCCTGATGGGGTAAAATATTATTTCCAGTGCACATAAATACTTAGAAATATGAGAGTATTTATCTGAACATTGTGCTCACACACAGCATCTAAACCAGTGAAGTCAATGGGAAAGCCCTTGTGGAAAAGGCAGGAAAATGATGCAGTGCTTAAATATTTAGACACAAAACTGTTCTCAGAACAAAAGTGTTTATAAATGGTAGAGTTGTTTCCTTATCATTTGCTCAAAAAACCTCATCTGTTAAGCAATTTAAGAACGTTCTCTTTGCCTGATGTTCAAATCCCTGGAAGTTTTGGATTAAATGGGACTTTTGTAAGAAACTTCTAATTTCTCTTGGCTAGCTCTGCCTGTGTCTGCACTCTTAGCCATCTGTCCTGCTGGAGCTAACAAGCCCAGTACCATGCTTGGGTCTCCTCTCCTTCAATCATCCTTGAACAGTGAAAAGCAGTGGGCTGCAGGGTCACTCTCACACTGCAACAATGCCAATGAAGTATCAGAAGTTTCTTGAAGGGGTCCAAAATGGCAAAATTTCTTGTGAGAGTTTTTCTTTCATTACCAAACACATTCCTGTCACATGAAAAAAATCAAGCAACTTAAGGTCATGTAACAGCAGTGTGCTGCACTCATTAAGGGCACAAACCAGCCAGGACTCTAAAAAAATGTCGAATATGTCTAAAGCAGCCAACTTCATATTTTTGTCTTTTGAAATCTGCAGATGTGAGTGGAGTTTGCTTTGGCAGCAATTCTTTGCAGCTGACTGGGAAGCTTGTGGATAAAGTTGTTGCTGTGAGGTAGGTGAAGAAAAGCCGTGAAATGAATAATACTGGATGCATGTTGTTGCATGTGAAAAATGCAACATGCAGACTGGGGGTCTGTGGGGATGGGGGTACCTTTCCTTCCAAGAGAGGCACTGAAGACTTTCAACCCAGACCCACAAACCATAGAAATCACAGAATATCTCAAATTTGAAGAGATCCGTGAAGGATTATCAAGTCCAACTCCCAGCTCCTCACAGGACTACCTAAAACTAAGTGATATGACTAAAAGTGTTGTCCAAACTCACCCTTTGGCCAAAATTTCACCTACCAGCATTACCTGGTCGTGCTCTGGATGTAAAACTTGTCTTTGTGTTCTACAACACTTGAAGGCAGCCCTTGACAAACCTCTTCTAAATCTTCACAAAAAGGCCACATTTGTGGAATATACTTACTACTAAGATTTAAGTAATGTTTCTAGTAAAAAGCCAACCTGTCTTTCAGTTAATAATGGGTCTGAGATGTACATTCACCCCCAGCAGCACAGCATTCTGTAACACCACCTTGGCATCACATGTGTCTGGGTGGGTGGCAAGAACCCAATTACCCATAAATGTGTTATCTTCTGCTTTTGGGAGCTCTTGATTTGATTTGTTTTGACCCAAGTCTCTTGCTTTCAGGGAGGAGGACATCCTCATTTCAATGCTGAGGCTGCTGGAGTACGAGCGAGCCACGGTTGATGCAGAAGGGGCCATTGGGCTTGCAGCACTGGTGGCAGGGAAGCTGCCTGAGTTGAAGGGTAAAAGGTACAGCAGCTACTGCGAACAGGGAACTGTGGCAGAAACATGGGACTGAGCACCCTGGTCCTAGGAAATGGTGAAAATCTCCTTGTTCTGTGGGTGACCAGGCAGTTCCTGCCCCTGAACTGGCAAGGGGCTCATCGGTGGCAGAAAGCTCAGACTGACTAGACTGGTCACAGGTGGTAAGATTGTGCTGAACCAGACAGATGCCAGCCTGGAGACCTGAGACATCTTGTCCCTGACACATCTTGTCCCCGACACATCTTGTCCCCTTCCTCAATTCAGATACCTGGGGAAAGGCAGTTAGAGCTCCACGAGGCATTGTTGCACCTGCCAGGACAGTGTGCGGCCCTTGTCAGCCTGTTGTCTCCTCTTACTTCACCTGTGGAATCCAGCCCTGTCTGTGGTGGGACAGGAGCTAGGCTGCCTGCTGCAGTGACCCAGTGGCACCTGCCTCCCAGTCCTGAGAACTGTCCGCACAGTCAGAGGGATTATCCTTGTGCTTGGTGTTCAGCGTGTGGCCGAGTGCTGCCTTGCCTCTCAGCTTGAGGACTCAGCACTTAAGTGGATTGAGCCTTGGCTCAGGTCATAGTCCAGAATGTATTTAAACATACATGCCCTCAAGACAAAATAAGATTTCTAGTGCAGAGGATTGTACACTAGAATTCTGCTGAGACAATTCTTCAGAAGAGGCTGGCGGTGCACACAGAGCAGCAACACATTTCAGTCCAGCTAAAATAAAAGGGAAAATGCAAAGAGGGTGGGTTTGACTCTGCAGAGAGAGGTTTTCATAGACTAATCATGTGGCTCTTCACTTGCACTTCAAACATTTCTGCACTCATTTTTCAGGGTTGTGATGAATTTAATCAATGGTTACAGAAAGCCTTGAACATATATTTTGTCTGATCAGTAAGAGGCTGAAACTTAGAACTTCCAGGTGAGAATTATGTCAAATTCTTAAAACTTGAAACCTAGACCTGCAGTTGTCCAGCTAATTATCTCTAACAAATCTCAAATCTCCAGGAAATGAGAAATGAAAACATTTCAGACCAAGTAATCCAGGCAAATTATAGGCCTCCCCTACCTGCTCACAATGGGTACTGAGGCAGGAGCCCTCTAATCTGTAATACTTATTGAGGGGAGGTTCTAGCAGACCTTAGGCTGATATTGGCACAGTCTTTATGATTTATAGTTCCTTTACACAGGCAAGTGCTAATCAAAACTCCTGTTTTTCTGTCTGTTTTCAGAGTGGCAGTTGTTATATGCAGTGGAAACCTGGAATTACATTTGCTGCAACAGTGCATAGCTCGTGCCCTGACCCTGGATAACAGAGTGTGCAGATTTTCCCTTGTGCTTTCTGACTGCCCAGGAGACATGTCAAAGCTACTGGAGATTTTGGCTCGGGAGGAAGCAAGGTAAATCACACTAATAGCTGGGAAATATAATCACAGATTAGCACAAAGATTATTAAAGATTGGGAAATGTTTCCAGACATCTCTGAAGCCAAGTCTGTAAGTAATTAATTAATGAAAGGGATTTTTTTCTTGTTATGTTGCAGAAAAGTTTTTATTTCCTTCATTTTTGTTCCAGTCTGAAAACACTTTTGTAGCATACAATTATGTCTAATTCAGAAAGAAAGAAAGATATTTACTCTCCAAACACTTTCAGGAACTGTTTTGCAATGGCAGGGGATTGTTGTGATCTCTAATTTGTCCCTTATTTGATCTAGGGTTTTGGATATCAAACAGGAACGCACATTTGTGACATCTGAGCTCTTCACTGTCGAGGTAAGAGGAGATGCAATTTCAGTTTCTCTCATAGTACTGGCCTCCCCTGGTTTATTGTTTCCCTGTCTCTTTATGCCTATGTTGAAGAAGTCCAACAGAGTGTGCAGAGTGTCAGAGATGATTCCCTCTGTGTTGTACAGCTTCTTGCCAAACACTTAGCAGGCATATAAATAACACAGGACCGGTTTTACTTGCTGTTGCAACACCCTGGTGAAGTACTCCAGGTGTTGCATTGCACTGTTGCTGGTATGAACCCTCCAGGTGCTGGAGGAGGTGAGCAAGCTGCAGCATCCATCCAGAACTTGAAGATCCAGCTGTGTAGGCTGGCTGTAATTGTCTGACATGTTTGCCTTAAAGCAATGTAGAGAACACCCTTACTCTTAAGGAATCCTCATTTGAAACTAGGGACTCAGTTTTGTTTCTTGGCCACCAAGAGCACAGAGGGAAGCCATTATTCCTTTGTGGAGTATTGGATGCAGAAATAGTGAAGAGGTGTTACCAGCTAATGGTGTCTCTTAAAAGGACCATTTTTCTCATGATGCATCTCTTATTTCAACTGGTTTGGCAAAGGTGTGGTCCTACTGATTTCATGCTATTGCTGTCCAGGTCCAACCTGACTTAGTTTGTGAAACCCCAGGTGGAAGTCAAATTAGAGATGTTTGCTAATCAGGCTCATAATTGGGGTGCAGAAGTGTTACTGGGTAAGCAATCTCTTTGATTTTGGCCTTTAAATTTAATTTCCTACCTGGATGCAAAAGCCTGCTCAATATTTTCACTTGCAGATATAAAGAAGAGGTAGATTAAAGATCACTATGGTACATGATATCATCAATACTCTCAAGCATGTAGGACTTAACCCACATTGTTCTGCAGTGTGCCATAATGATAGGCCAGCTTTGGCTGATTTGGAGATAGTGTGACGTTGCACGAGGTGCAGGAGGTGGATAAATCCCTCTGAATGACCACCTTAGCTCTGGAAACCTTTTTCACTGAAGGTTAGATTCAATAAAGCCTGTAACTCTTATAAAGTTTTCAATGCCATTTTTATGGAGTGCGGCTTGTAGTTTTTACTAATGCTATTAAGCAAATCAAATGAAATCTATTGTCTTAGGTGTTTCCTTTTTTTGTTGGTTTTGGTTTTTTTTTTAGTTTTTAGTAAATACAGGCCCTGAAAACTGCCATATACTATTGTCTGCCCTTCAAACACAGTGTAATTTCACTTCAAGAATCTGACAGTGTTGTACAAAAGAGTAGAAGGGAGGAATTTGCATCCTTGAATAATTTAATTGGATATTGGATTTGCATGAAGGCTTTCAACCAGTCTGGGAGAGGCTATTGAATAATTAGATGTGAAGTACTAAGTAGTGACCCAGACGTACAGACCTCTGCAGGCAGCTCTGTCTAGGGATTTCTAGAGAAGTGTGAAGCTTTCTTTGAAAATTAAAACAGGTGTAATCAAAAAGGGTAAAATACAGAGTTTATATGTAAGCATCCAAATGAATTTGCTCTATCCAGGTACAAGAAAAAGCACCTATTTTCAGAGTAAAGCTAATACCTGTGAGGGATGTTTTGGTTTTTTCTTTGTTGTTTCTAAGAGCCAAAGACCTGTGTCATCAAAACATTTTAAGCATTTGCGATATAAATTATAGCACATAAAATAAGGTATGAATTTAAACCTGATCAAGAACCAAAATTACCACCCTGTGCTGTACTGGCAGTAATAACAAGAAAGGCATTGCAGCTATACCCATTTCATTCTGACTTTAATGTGTACCTTTGACTGTGGAGGTAGATTAGGTGTTTGACAGGACAGAGCAGTGAGCATAGATGCTGATTTGAAACACTAAATCTGTCCTGTCAAGATTATTGCCTTAGTATTATCATCCTTTTAGATGTACCCTTTTATTTCTAACAGAGAGAAACTTGGCTTCTAGTCACTTATCAGGATGATAGAGCTGCTTTGGTTGGGTTTTTTCATTCTAGTGAAATGCCTTTCTGGGTTAGTGTTTGTTCATCTAGTGCCCACTTGGAACGCTCTGTGGGAAGATCCTTGTTGATAGTCTGATTTCATGAAAAAGTAAGGACTTTCTAAAATGAAATTTTATGTTCAATCTACACTTCTGGGGAAAAAAAAACTTTTGGAACATTTTACTGGTAAAAATAAGATTTTTTTTCCTTTACTAAAAAATAAGGAAGGGATATGTCTGTATTAGAGTAAAAAGTGCCTTGTGCAGAGGGATCAGCTGCTTGTGTTTCATGGAGTATTATGAGAGTTTGTTTAGGATTCTGCCTGTTCATACCTCCAGTTTAGATTCTCTTCCCTTGTGACTCATTCTGGATTTCTTTCTCACTGAGGACTACACCTTAATTCAGTCTTACCTGACTGGTTAGGAAACTACTTCCAAAGTCCCTACATTGAAATAGATAACTCTTAGAAAATCAGGCAAATAACCAGTCTGGTAGGCTTCACATTTTACACCTGTTGAAGGAGGTTAGATGACTGGGAATATCTGGACAGGAAAAAGATCTGAGCTAATGAAATAATCATCTGATATCACCAGCTAAGTGGATACAGATATCTGAAGGACTACCCAATTAATGGGAGGAAGCTACAACTTGCTTCTGTGAACTTTCTCTGTTCTCCATCAGTAATATTCCTCAGATTCAATTGGGACAATTTATCACTTAAATTGCTTCCATATGTAAACCTCTTTAAAACCATTTGAGTCCCTTTAATTTCATGATACTATTGGCTCAGAGAGAAGTCAATGGACAAAATCAATAAGCAACTTAATAAGGTAAGGACATTCTTTGCTATGAAGTAGTTCAGCAGCTTGCCTGCTTAATAAGTGTATAATTTTTGGACTGGGGCAACCTAGTTGAAAAAAAATATCTTTGAGCTCATCAATTTTCTAGAAAAGTCTTCTCATCACTGAAACTCCAGCATAATCAAACTGGCAGATCCAGGAGGGTTCTGTAAGGTTTTGAATTGCCCCAGCAGCTTTTCAGTGGGTGGCAGTGCTCCCTCTGAGCTCACTCCTGTCTGGCATTATGGGCTGTCTGGTCTGTTCACTTCAGACCTCTTGGGAGCTTCACTGTGCTGTGGTTTTGAAGAACTTGGAAGAGACTGCCTGTAAAAAGAACATCCACCACACTACTTCTTCCTCTTGTCTGTGCATGAAAATGCTAAATCATAGATCAAATATTTCCTTTTCTTTTCAGTAACATTACACATTCTCCCAGTGGTGCTGAAATTCCTGGCTTTGTGTGGCATAGTGCCTGTTTTTCTCATACAGTTCATTCACCTCAGGCCAGAACTCAATGAATTATTTTAGTCTGCTCTGGTCAATTTGAATAAATTCGTTTGGGCCGACTTGCATTCTGTAAAGGATGGAAGGGAATATTTTGGATTAGAGTTCCCAGCTGCCAACATATTGCCTGTTCTTGCCCTGTGCAGCAGATACACAGGAGCAGGCAGCTGTGCAGCTCAGATGTGCAGAAGGATGCTATCATTCCCAAAGCATTTCCTGCATGACCCTGGCAAGGCTCTGTTTCCATGTTCCATTCCCCAACTGCAGAGTGGAGACACTGGGAGTGGGAAGCTCAACACTCCATTTCTTCTGAGGCTCTCCAGAAGAATTTGGTGATGTTCTTTAAGGCATTCCCCAGCAGACTGTGGCACAGGGCAGCCTGGCCCAGCTGGAGAAGGAGAGGCTGCCCTGGGAGGGTCTGAGTGTTCCTGTGGGTTATTACCTGCCTTACGTAACGCGGCTGCAGCTTGTTCCTGCTCGTGCTCACCCACCTGAGTGCCCCAAGTGCCAAAAGATAAGGGCTCAGCTTGCACAACCGGCTGACAGCTGCTGCACTCTTTCTCAAGTGTTCCATTGCTCTGACCACGAGGACAGTCTGGCAGCTGATCCCCAAACCATCAGCTGAGCTGTTGTTACCAAATAATCTGTAATGTGAAGTAATCTACACTGAGTGTTTACCAAATAATTCAGAAAATTGCCCAGTTGTTGATTTTTTTTAAAAGAAACCCCCTTTTCTAAATATAGAACAGAAAGCAGTGTATATAAATCAAGTTTTCATTCTTAACTCCAATGACTTTCCTGCAAACAAACCTATAATGTTGCTAAATGTGATGTATCAGGAATACTGAGTTATGCAAGAAGACTTAGATGCATGAATACTGAGACTTAGATCATGAATACTAAGTTATGCAAAAAGACAGTTTAAGATGACTAATATGATTTCTAGAATTAAAGAAGCAGAATACAGAGGTTCAATGGATGATTCACAGGCATAAAGAACTGCACTGGTTATTTAGGATTAGCTTAACATGGAGCCTGGAAAAGCACAAAAGACTGAAATGTACTGATTCAGCAGTACTACTCACATTTCCTCTGCTCTCTAACATTGGCTCAGCATGTCCACCCACTGTTTTTATTTGCACACACAGCCTACAGATAGTAGGCATCAGGGAGCTGATAGGCATGCCAATTTCATTTTTAAAATCTAGGAAAATATTATCTAAAAGGTGAAGTGCCTCCACTATGAGATCTTGCAGTTAAAAGGGAGTAGAGGTGCCCGCCCTATTCAGCACAGAACTTCGCAAATTTCTTCCTTTCGTGAAGTTATGAAATTTCCTCTCTTTGTAGTCAGTGTAATTCCAAAGAGTATTTGGATTTATGCATCTGGATTTTGGTGTTGCATGGCAATAACTTGTCATATTTTTTTTCCTTTAATTTTTTTTAGCTTTTGTCTTGCTTCCTCAATAATTTCCAGTCTTTAAATAAACCCCACAAGCCATCAATATTCAGTGAAATCTCTTCTGTCTTTAATTTTAACTTGTAGGCCTGCTCTGAAAAAAACTTACAGACTGACTAAACCCTTTGGCTGAAATTTATCTTTAGATTACCTGTCACAGGGAATGGAACTTAAATGCAGTAAAAGGTCTATCTTTAGTAAGACCATTTTAATGGTCTTACTGGACCAGACAATTAATTAATTAATTAATCCAGCAAAGATATGATATGTAGGAGAGAAATTTGTAAAATGCACTCTGTTATTTGTGGTTTTGTGGGGTTTTTGATACACAGAAAAGCAAGGTGTGCTATGCACAGCTGGCCCTGCAGCCAATAAGAGCTCTGCAGGTTCAAAAATCCCATGTGTGGTTCTGAGGGCTTATCAGTATGAAATAAGTTTAAGGTAAATTTTTCTCTAGTTGTCATAAATTACCTTGTCTGGTGTACAAGAAAGATCAGGCAATAGGATTTGTCATTTATTCTTAAAGACCATTTTGGGGCGCTTACTCTTAGGTCATTGATAACTGTGCAACCTCCTATAGGTATTGGGGTGCTTCTGCATCTCACATAAAATATAACCTCATAAACTCCCTGTGAATGTGAGGGCTGCTCTGTTGGACACTCGTGTGTCCCAGGCAAAGCAAGCAAGAGAGAAAGTTTGTGAAAGTAAAACTGCAGTGTAAATTGGCTTAATCTAGGCAAGAAAGTAAATTCTTGCCTTTGCTGCTGAGATCTGGGGCTGCCCCGAGGTGTTGTGTGATTCTCTCTTCACTCCTGCTGAGACCAAATGTTCTCTATTCCTTTCTTTGACAACTGTGAAAAATCAGGTGAATTTCTGGGGTTGTTTTTTATCACTGCTGTTGCTGTTAGTACTTTTATGATACACTGCAGCACAGTATCTCCCTTATCAGCTGCTGCTTGTTGTGCATGCTTAGAACAAAATGACAGTGTTTATCCAACCTGCTCACAAGCTCTCTGGCTCCAGTCTACTGAGGTCTGCCTGCTTTCCATCATGAGCAGAAAGTAAAGGGCAGAGAGAGTAATTAGCCATAAACCAAAATGCTTCCCCATGCTTGCTCCCAGAGCAGAGCCACAGCTTGCTGCCAGACATTCAAGGCTGAATCTCTCACATGCAGACCGGTTCCAGGAGCAGCAGTTGATTTGCTCAGGACAAAACAGGCATGATTACTCTGGAAGAGGAAAAATCTTGCTTTTTTAATTACAGACTCTATGTGAGATGTGTGTGTCTCCTTGAAGATATCATTGCAAAGCTTTAGGGATTTTACATGAGGCAGGGAATGGATAATGGGTGTTTGGTACATTGGCACTCTCAGATACTTTTCCAAATCATTGTGTTCTCTCCCCTTTCCTCATTATTTCTTGTCCTCTATGACTGTCTTTCTCTTGAGATTAAATCCCACTTTTTTCAAGAAGAAAAAATTAGGATCTAATTTGCATTCCAAAGAACCAAACAAATAGAACTATGTGCAGCACAAGGGGTGTGAAGAATTACAAGACCAGATCAGAATTGTGGCTTATTTCATGGTGGGTATTTGAGAAGCTGTAGCCAGTTTTCTAACTAAGTGAGCTATGGCTATTTAGATTAACGTGGAGTGTTAGTGTTTTATATTTTCATTCAGCAGTTTTGCTAAAGGTTTATTGTTTTTTTAAGACCATTCCAGAAAACATGAATTCTAAGTTCTTATTTAGAAATGTCCTTGTAAACAAATTAGAGTATTTTTTGTTTTCTAAAAGGGATGCAGCTCTGACAGGAGCATTTTGACAGGGCATGGCTGGAGCAGCCCACCACCAGGTTATCATGGCTCCTTGTTTCTCTGCTCTCTGTAGATTTGCTGCTACAATGAACTCTCTGTAGCTGCACTGTGACTCATCTAGGGTCCTTTCCTTGCTAGATTTCCACGTTTCTGTGGAGTCTTTTCCCCATGTGGCACTTTGAACACCAGTGATTATTCCAGCAGGACTATCAGTAATGGAAGTTAGGAGTCTCAAATTGTAAAGTATAATTTTCCTTCTGTGCCTTTACTTTGATGCCTCATCTTTGCTAGTGCCCAGGCTTTCAAGTGATGGGCCAGACATGTGAGTATGCAAAAAAGAGAGATTAAAAAATGCCATTGAAGTTATTATCTTTAGTGTCTACATGACAGGATTTCAATAGTACCTTTGGAGGCAAGTGAAGAATTTAAAAAAAAACTATCAAGATTGGTTTTGCCCAAGTTATTTAGCAGCAGAACAGCCATAAAAGAAAACCAGAAGTGATGCAATAAGCAAACAAAAAACAGAATGAAGGAAGAAGGTGTGTGAAAAGTGAAACCAGCCAAAATATTGCAGAGATGATAAAGAACTGGGGGATAACTCCATGACAGACAAGAGAAGGAGAATACAAAAAGCTTGAAGGATGGAGGTACTGGAACAAACATTTGCCAGAAATAGAGAAATGTGATGAGGTAAGAGTCAGAGGTGGGTGAGGTGGCAGCAATGCCACGCACAGGGAAAGGAAAAGAGAAGCTGCTAACAGATGGCTTCAGGGAGGCAAAGAGCAGAGAGGTACTTTGCTCAAGAGCCAGCAGAGGGTCAGCCTGTCTTCTTAAAACTTTGAAGGCAATAAATTAGGGTTTTGGAAGGTTTTATGGTCATGCAGATGGGCTAGAAGAGCCCCAGATGTCTGCAATGTCAGTTCTCTTACCTGCATAGAGAGCACAGAATTTTTATTTTGAACTGATTGTTTTTATGAGTATATTTTAGGTTTAAGTTGGAAATGGCTTTGTCTGAGATTGCTGCCATGCCATCAGGAATGGTCCTAATTCTTCTTCCAGGTGATCTGCACTGTGGAGACCAGAGACAAGATCCACACAGTCCAGCTGAGGAATGCGGTCCTGGAACGCTACCCCACAGCTGCCTGGACTGAGCGGTGACGGGCGCAGCACGGGCTGGGGGCACGAGCCCCAGCCTTGAGGCTTTCACAACAAATACTATCTTTCAAGGCTGAACAGTTAGCAAATAGCATCAGGATATTTATTTCCTGCTCAAAATGTAGTAAATGTCTTTGGGAAAAAAAAAGTTCAACTCAAAATTTTAGTTTAGCTAAGGGAAGCTCTTAGTCTCTGCTGATGTTGGAATTCCTCAATTCATTATCAGCTGGCTGCCTGGATTTTAGCTAGTTTGTAGAACCCAATGATATTCCATAAACAGGGAGAAGGCATTTCTCTTTACATCTGGATTAGACCTCTCAAAGGTCTTCTGATTTTGATACCTGCTGTTGAAGTGATGCAGCTCCTTCTGCTGGACTTAGCCACATTACAAGTACAGAAATTTTCTGTTTCCAAGCCAGAAGCAGTTTGCTAATTCTGCTTCAGGAGGTGTATGGGATTGAACATGAATATGTTCTGATCTTTGCTACCATGTGAGGAAAAATTCTGCTAATAGAAGGTGATTTAAACACAGACAGGAAAACCCTTGGAAGATAAAAGCCAATATAATATTAATTTTTTTCTCAAGGGAAAATGATCCTATTTGCAGAATAAAATTCCAAAATATTTTGCAGAAATTTAAAAAAAGTATAGAGTATGATTAGAGCTCATAAACAGAACACAAATATATTTCTTCCCTCTGCTTTTGGAGACTCAGTATAAAAAGGGGTCTTGCTACCCATGTGAATTTTGTAAATAGCATTCCACTGATTATCTTAGTCTGTCTAAAACAGGCCCTATCCATCTCACCTGACAGATTGAGTACACTGTTAATAGTGACATATATTTAAAGACCACATGTTAATAGCCAAAGGCAGTGCTGGGAGAAGAGGAAGCCTAAGTCTTAGGCACATGGCTAATGCAATTAACAAAGAACACATTGACCTAAATACCATTTTTATCACTACAGGCAGAGACCAACTAATAGTATAACAGAGTATATATATAATATATAACAGAGTGGGATGGCAAGAAATGTAAGAAGAGTTCAGGCCCTCTTCTGAATGTGCACACAACACAGTTGTGCCTTTCATTTGGGCAGAATTTAACTTCAGCTCTGGAAGACCTTTCAGCTCCTTCCAGTATCTAAAGAGGGCCCACAGAAAAGCTGCATGGGACAAGGGGCAAAGGCTTTAAAGAGGGCAGATTTATATTAGGAATTAGGAAGAAATGCTTTACTGTGAGGGAGGTGAGGCTCTGGCACAGGTTGCCCAGAAGTTATGGATGCCCCATCCCTGGAATGATTCAAGACCATCTTAGTTGGGGCTTTGAGCAATCTGGTCTAGTGAACAGAACTCCATGACAGGGAGGTTGCAACTAAATGGTCTTTGAGGTCCCTTCCAACCGAAACCATTCTGTGGTTCCATGATCCATCTCTCCCTGTAGCTTATACAGGCAAGAAGGGATGAGAAAGGCAGCATTGTGGCTGTCTCTGCAGTAGAGATTTCTGAGAAATAATGTTTTCTCCTTCTTGTTGTAGTTCACAAAGGAGCAGGACTACAGACTCTGACAAATGGTGGGCAAAAAATAGAAGTTTACAGGTTTGGTCTGTTTTTGGAAGGACCATATTGGTGTGCACATGGAAATTTAAAATTACTGATGCCCCAGTGGTTAGTTTTGTTCCCTTCTTGCCATCCAGAATGATGGGTATAGGCCTTGGTCCTGTAAATCACAGCTGTGTCCTGTCAGACACAACTCCTTTCTCCACTGTCAGAAGAGTTTAAAAATCTGTATGGAAGTAGATGACAGAGTCCATGTTACATACTTGCTGCTTCCATTGGAATGAGAAATGAACCACATCATCAAAGAGCAGATTTGGGGATGAAAACCCACCATTGGTAAGGTAAAGTACCCTCTCATGTGTTTTGGCAAAAGTCTCAGGAAATTTTGAGGATGTCTCAGGGATGTCTCATGAGAAGAAAACGGAACTTTATAACCAAAGTTCTCAGTAGTGGCCAACAGGTTCTGCTGTCAGGGTATTTGGTTTAAAATTTTGTATTATGCTGGACTTTGTTGTTTTAGAAGCTCAGAGCATGAACCACTTCTTTGTGGGAAGTGGGAACTGCAGTTAGCACGTGTTCACAAACCTGGGGCAAGAAGATGTAGCAGATAGAGCAACCAAAAATCAATGCACTTGAAATCACTATATGATTTTGGAAATGTATGTGGGGTGGGGGGAAGGAAGGTGATGTCCAGAAGGTGCTTAAAATGTCGAACATTATATTTGCTGTTTGGTTTTATTTTTAAGTATAAACATAGTTTAAAGTGTAAATCACTCTTCAGTAATAAACACTTTATATGTGAATATAATAATACCAGAGGTGTTTTACATTCTATGTTGCCTTTATTGAAGTCTCATTGGCTTAAAAGACAAAATTAAGATCTTCCAAGGGGGGGGGGAAACCTCAAAATGAGACATTTAAACGAATGTATGCTTGGAAAGAAGAATTAAATACCTGTGCTTCTAACCTTTTCCTTTTTGAATTATGAAATATAAGATCTATGGCATTTCAAAGATCGAATGTGGTTTCGAATGTTTTATTTAAAGAAGTATTTTTATATAGAGTGTTCTTATGTACCTTGAAAAATAACTTAAATGCTTATTTAAAATTTCACTAATGGTTAAATCAGCAAAATATAAATCTAAGCACTGTATTTATTTGAAAAATAATTAAAATTCTGCTATGCCACCTCAGCAATGAAAGATTTGTCATTTTCTTGTGTGATAGTGATAGCAGCCTCACTTTAAAAAATCAGAGTTAATATTTTTCTTTTATGTGTCATAGACATTGGCTCAAAATCCACATCATTCATGTGAGGGGGGTAGCTCTGAGCTGCCAGGGAGGAGAGAGCAGCTGGGCAGGATGGCTGCTCTGGCCCTGTGTGGTGGCAGGGGAGGCTCCTGGCTGCTCCCCAGCCTGGTGGGAGTCAGCATGGACTGTCCTCAGTCCAGCACAGAGCCTGCTCAGTCCAGCTCAGTGGCACAGATGGAGGAGCTGTTCCTTGCCCTGGCTGTGCTCCTGGGCAGTGGGCAGGGTGTGGGTGCAGTGTGTCCTGGGCTCTGCTCAGGTGGGTCGCTGAAGTCCATGGGCCAGCTGAGTCAGCTCTCTGGGATTCTCACTGCAGTCATCACCAGCTTTGGGGAACCTGTCCTTCACTTCCAGGGTGCCACTGGCTAAAATGCACAGTCCTGTCTGCAGAGGCACAGGATGCCTTGACCCAGGTAGGTCACTGGAGCTGAGCCACTTTGGGAGCTGTCCTAGGCACACACTGCTTGTCAGGGGCACAGCACAACTACTTCACAGGACTGTTGCAAACAAGGTGCATCTTAAATTGAAACAAAATATCTTCCCACACTAACTCCTTAATTCTTTCAACCAGGTCCTGTTAGCTGGGGATTAACATCTAAATCTCTGCCAGTACATGTTTTTGCATCAGGAGCAGTTTATCTTCCCATATAGGTGGCATGTCCTCACAGGCAGCAACTTGCCTTCTTGCCTGCTGCGTGGTTTATTGAATAGAAAAGTAAACTGCAACACTCTGAGGTTGTGCTGTAATTCCTGCCAGTCATCTACTGGATGGCTTTGGTTCTCCTGTCACTTTCTCTGCAGTTTGTTTAACTGCAAGCATTCTGCCATGTATAGGGTGTTGAAGTTTTTAGAGTTTTTTCTGTTACAAATCTTTGCTTTCATGCGCTCCCAAGCCTTTGCTACATCTCAGAGGAGGAGGAATCCTTCTGTACGTTGTGCCCTCCTGAGCTGATGATTTTCCCGTTGTTCAAAACCACTGATTTTTTTTTTAAAGCTGCAGCAAAAACTGGTGGCAGTATTTGGAAAATATTCTAATCAAATATGAATGTTGTGATGTCAATAATGATCAATATCCCATAGAGCTAAGCCCATACAGCCTGTCAGACTAAAGAACCCAGGAGTCCTTGAAGACAGAGCCAGGTCAGTCACATCTGAGAGCACCCACACAAGGGATACAGGGAGCTGGTCCTGTGCTGCTGATGTCTGAAGGCTCCTCTAAATGCAGGCACTCAAGATTTACTTGTGGTTTACTTGCCTGGTTGGGGGGGTGCAGGGGCAGATTGCTACTGTGAAAATCCCTATCCTTCACACTTCTGAAATTTTGGCAAAGGATGTGGTTTTCATTTTAATAAGAGGCCTAGAGTGTCTTTAGAAGGACATTTTAAATTGTGTAATTGCTAAACTTAGTAGACTGGTCACCCTATGTAATCCCACAAGGGGCACCTAAGTGGTTTTCCTTTGTGAAAATGGTCTCAAAGAATGCTGATAAATGATGCAATAATGTTCCTTACACCTCTCTTTTCTCCTCTCCCCTCCTTCTTCCCCTCATGCATGTGCTGCAGGTATGTTTGGAGTTGCAAGGGCTGTGTAAGGGCTAGCACAGTACATGGATTGGGCCATATTATTACTGCTCTTCTGAAAAGAAGGAGGAAAGGAAATACTGAGGCATTTTGTTTCTTTTGCTTTGAACAAGCTATGCTCATTTCTTGAAGTGTTCATGTAGCTCTGGCACAGAGACTGTACCAGAATGCCCACAAACATCAGACTGTGGGACTTGCCTGTAGGGGTCCAGTTCACTGCAGACTCCATGGCAGTGACCAAGGAGGCCATTCCCTCAGCTTCACCAGGCTACACTGCTCTGCAGGGCACCCAGCCCCAGAGCAAATTAAATGTGCCTAATTAACCAGCACTTGGGTATTTCCAAAGTCTGGCTCAGTTGACTCCTGTTGTGTTTAGAAAAATCTAGGTCAGCATCAAATAGGCAAAGTAAGACAATATATTGAGATTCTGAGAAAAGTTTTTCATCACTCCCTCACAAAAATGAGCTACAGCCCTGAAAGCTTTAGAAGTAGTTTTTGAAAATGGATGGGAGACCTCTTACTGCTTCAGTCCAGGCTCTGCAGTGTTTCTGATGCTGCATGTCCTGTTCTACACAGCCAGTTCTCCTCAACAGAGCTTGATTTGAGCAGTGATTTGCCAAACATGCTGATCTGGATAACCTCACCTTAAGGAGTAAATTACACTCATTTCCATATATTATGATTTAAGGGTGAAAATGGATCTGGATGGTTTCTTTGTTTTCTTCTGCAACAAAGCTACCAAGCAATCACAGCATGAAAGTGCTGTTTTAAGTGAGGTGGTTCTGACTTGTATGAAATTATTCCTTTTGATCACCAATGCAGGCCAAATAAATAATGAATGGGGGTGTTTTTTAATATGTCTAGAAAAAACAGGCATGGTTGCTTTTTAAATTTTCTTGGCATCTACTTTACATTGTTAATATAGTGCATATCCAGTCTTGTACTTAGCTTTCATAGCAAGGGTTGGGTTTTTTTCTTCTTTCCAATTTGAAATGGATGTCTAATAAACAGCATTTATTTTTCAGCACTGTCACCAGCCAAATTGGCAGAAATGTCCATCCTGAAAGACCTTTATTAATGTCATCTTAGCTTTTCTGGTGATTGACCTTCTAATTTAGTGGTCTTTGCCAACAGTAAAAGCTCTTCTGTATGTTTCATTGGGGTTTCCTTTCAATGGGAAGCAATATTTTGAAATATTTTGTTACAGTGAATTAGTTAATTTGCAAGCAGGGTGGGTTGGGTGCTGATGGGGGTGGTTTGACACCCAGCCTAACCTTTGGGAACACAGGGTGCACTTGTGTTGCTCTGCCCTTCTGTTGTGGAAAGGATGTTTTGATTGCAGTGGAAAGAGTTGCTCTAACTGATGAAGAGTAATCCTTTATTACTAGGACTGGCCTGGAGAAATGCTTATGCCTCGTATAACCAGCAGCATTTCCAGAGAGCCTGATGAAGCCAGGAATGTGTCTTTGTGAGCTGAGGTGCCAACCTGTATTCACGCTCCTACTGGCTTTTAAAAATAATTTTGTCACATATTAAGGGTATGTTTATCTCACTGTGCTGTTAAGGGCACTATAAACACTTACTCAGAAATGATATCTCAATATTATTTTCAGTCTTGTCATGCTGTGGGTTTGTTCCTTTTCCTCACGGCCAGTCAGCATTACCTATCCCAGGTTCCTCAGGTTTGCAGTTGGGATTGCATTGTGAAGCCCCCAAAACTGCAGCAAACAGTGGTCTGTGCTGTTTACAGCTCTGGGACAGAGGCTGACAGCAAACACTGGTTGGTTTCTGTTTGGGTTTTTATTTTTGGGGGTATTCTGTTGTTTTTTTAACTAAATGTTAAAACTGAACTGCTCCGAAGCAAAGGTTGGGGAGAGAAAGTGTCCGAAGGTGGATGAATACCTCGGAGTTGCGTTTCCAGAATCCTTGATAAGCAATGCCCACCAACCTCCATGGAGAAAGCTGCTGAAAATTGTCATGCCAAACAAAAATCCCAGAGAGGCTTCAAAAAATGGGGCTGATGCCAGTGCCTGGCTAAAACTTGTTCTAACTTGCTAATTTTTTTTAACTAAGGCAGTAGATATTTTTTCTACCGTAGCTTCCTTGGGCTGCACTGAGGAAGATTTGCCACTGCCCACCTAAAAGGAAGCCCGTCTAATTAGGGGGAGTCTGACAGGATGTGGTTAACTTCTCAGAGCTGTGATTTGCCTGTAGCCACTCCAGAGCCCAGTGGAAAGGGCTGGGACTGAGCAGTGCCTGGAGTGCATCCTGGCCTGGGAGGGGAAGGCAGTGTAGTATCAGTGATGGGAATTACTCTGGAAAGCTGATCCTGCATGTTCTAAGTGTGAAACACTGATATTGGTGTCAAGAAGGTGTCTGTGTGTTTTGTAGGAGCATTTTATTTCTAGGCTGTATTAAAAACAACTTCTTCACTTTTTTAAAATCTTTATTCCAGGTTAACAGACTAAGACAAAAGGTTACACAGTAGAACGTAGCTCAGGCTCTTGACATTCCTGTTGGATTTCTAGTCACTAAATGAGTTTCTACTTCTCTATAAAATATTTAAGTTAAACAGTTTGCCATTAGACAACAACAACAACACCCAAATGACAAACAAACCACCACTTCAAACCCTTCAGTTCTCCATGCTTTTAGTACCCACTGAAAGCAAAAACTTTATGTATCTGTGCTTGAATAAGGCTTCCCACATCGAAGTGTTACAGCCTGTAGGTACTGCACAAAGTTACTTGTTACCACCTTGTGGAGCTCTTAGAGGTTAAAGAACAACCTTTTCTTACCCTTTCTTCCAGAACAGTATCATGGCAAGTGGCATGGTAAAACTTCTCCCCACATCAAGGTTAGTACTTTAAATAGTTATTCCTTTTAAAACTGCTAAAACTACACAGGCTAAATTCTTGTTCAAATATTCAAAAGTAAAAGACAATCTGATGGAAGACTCACTACACATACAGGAAATACTCTTGAGATGTGCTTATGATGGTCTCTCAACCTCAGGTTTTGAAGACTAGCATCTGGGAACCAGCGGTATATGTTTATTCACTGCATATAATTTCATTGCCAAATACCAACTTGTCAGCTAGATTTTTGATAGTTTTTTTCTTTTTTTGGGTAATAAATCACTTCTCAAAAAAGCTGCCCTCAAAGCTACTTTATACGATAATAACTCATAACTTAAAATCTTCATTACAAAGATGAGGTCATGCTGCACGAATTTTAAGGCACTTGTATTAAAGCAAGTTAAGGTGCTTCATGTATCCAAGCTCATTGTCCTCAGCCTGAGCTGAGACTGGTCTTTTCAATGTGCCTGCAGCAGTACAGTGGTCTGTCCTCTGTGGAACAAAGTAAGCAGACAAAACAAAGTGCAAAGAGCAGGCTTTAACAACAATGTCAGTCCCATGGAGAAAATATAGGTAAATTTAAATCCTATTACAAAACAGGTGCAAGCTGCCTTGTGGCTGTCAATAACCCTCCCTGTTGTAAAAGAACAATGAAAAGGTGATTTATCAACCACTGCTACCAGCTGTCAGTGACAGAGTACACATGTCAAAATCTGCAGAGGAGCAACTTTTCGCTTCTTGCAAAACAAATAGGATTAAAATTTGGCAGTGCTAAGACTGAAGAGTTGATTTTCTACTGAACTATCCACAGGGCCCTGTGAATTTTAATTTTGTTGCTTAGTAAGAGGAGAGCTGCTTGGGGAAAAAGGCAC
>NW_005054300.1:16272390-16275450 GCF_000277835.1 Geospiza fortis
GGGTCTTTTCAGAAAAATGAGATTAGGTATGTGAGAGGTGACCTCTTGCATTGTCTTCTAGTACTGCTTCTTGTCTGCAGGCTTGTAAGACACCAGGAGACCGAAGGAAGCATATCCAAATAAAAGGGTCTGAACAAACCACTGAAACTGAACAGCTGGGTCAGTGATTCCTTTGGCTCTGTAACAAAAACACAAAATGTGTCAAAAAGCTTATGCTCCTGCAGGCTGTACTGGTACTTTTAAAGTAAGGTAAGCTATCTCTACCCATCCTGGATATTCAGACTGGATTAGAACATTTCAGTTCAGCACATTAGTTTCCATCTACTGAGACATTTTTTGTGCTAACTAAACATACCAGTTCTTGTGGTTTCAGGATTTTAAGCTATTTATTGAACAAAAGTTCTTTCAGACATTCTATACATGCAATTTCCTCAACGATATATAAATTGCAGTCTCCATCTGTCCTATTTGAAATTACTTATCCCAGAAGTTTGTGTACAAAGAAGCAAGAAACTGGAGTAGCTTAATACTGATCTTAATACACAAGTCTGAATATAATTTCTTGCTGACTGTGTTAGTCAAGGGAGACTATGCTGGCAGGGCAGAGACCTGACAATGACTGTGTGATGGGGGATGGAGAAACACTGGTACCTGAGTTTGTGGCTAGACAAACACAGGTAATAGGGCTGAAGGCACTTCACTTAATTTATGAAGAGACCTTCCTATGTTAGTTAATTTCAATATAACATACATGACCTTTTCTGTATGTTACAGAAAATGTCATTTTCTCCTCCATTGTTCTTGAGAAGTACTCCTACTGAAAGGAACAAGTATAAACACAACAGCAAACCCAAGGGGTTTCACATTTCCTGTAAACAATTCCATAGCTGTGGGTTTTTTGTTTATAATCCCAGCTGCAGTGTTTTCAAATTAGTGCAAAACCTGGAGAACAAGGGCTTAAGAAATTTACCTGTTGCTACAAGACAAGCTTACTGAATAGACCATGTGCAGCAATACAGGCCAAGAGCCAATGACAGTACTACTGCTGATTAACAAATTTGTATCTGAGTCCTCACAGTGTTCTTTGTGCCTCCGTTGTGACGTTGCCAAGTAAACATAACTTTTACATAAGTAAAAATAAATGGTATCTGGTGCTCCCAGAAGTATAGCTGTTGGGTAACCTAAAGCAGCACTCCTGATGAGATGATGATGGGCAGCCCATCTTCGCCTTTTTTTTTGGTGGGTTTTAACACTACTCTGTAAAACGTCATTAGTAAAATTAATTACAATACACTCATTTGGTATGTTCACTGGTTGTCAAGTTTCCTCATACTTAAAAGAATTGCCTTAGGCCCAGATACCCATTTATTTGCACACTCAGTCTTAAAATGGGAGTCTAATAAACACTACATTTTTACTAACTCTCAATCTGAAGGCAGAAATTATTTGTCCATATGCTACTATTTAAAAAAAAAAGACCAAAACAACCCAAACAACTTATGCAGCGTTGCATGAAACAAAATCCTGTTGCTTCTGACAGCTGTCACCTGAGAAGCCTGGGACAGACAGCAGTGAATGACCCAAATAAAGTGGAAACCCATCATGGCAAACAGACTGGCCTGACTGTGCAGAGCATGAGAATTCAATGAGTATCTACATTCTTCTGAACTACTGCAATCACAAATGAACAGAAGGAGGATGTGTTTGGACAGTGCTCCTTTCCAGGTACGTGGTTATCCTAACCTTAGACTCAGATGGCCTTGCTTGTATGGTCTGACTAGTTCCAGTACTTTATCCCAGGGACCTGCAGATGCAAGTAGATCTGAAAGAGTCCCCAAATGAAAATGCCCAGCTGTGTTCCGACAATACAAGTGCGATTGTTTAAGTGTGTAATTAGCAGTATCGCAATCCCGATGGGGTAAGATCTGATAAAATTCTAACACCTTAAGTTATCAGACTATTTCTACACTATCTATTGTTCCTTTTGCCTCCTGTGCAGCAGTGCTACCCAGTGAACAGGGCTCTGGCAAACCTTGCTGCTGACGCTTCTGCAAGTTGCCAGCTCTTGGTTTTGCTGCCCTGCACAACAGCAACCACTGGGAGAAGTGGCAGCAACCAGCTGTGGAGGACAACAAACTATCACTGCAGCAAGAATTTTACCAGCATCCTCTGAACTGACTGCTGCTGAGAGCCACCACAATCAGTCTGTAGCTTATGTTACTTGATTCACAATTCCCTTACAGAGAACCTGTGTTGGAGTGAGAGGAGGGAACAACTTACTGGCATAACTTAATACCGTAGAGGGCTTCCACTATGTGAATCAACCAGGATATCCAGAACCTGGTGGAAAGAAAACATGGTTTATGTTGCTGAAAATTAGGGAGAAGACTGTTGTATCCAAGATGCATTATGCAGAGAATATAAATCTGGAAGCACTGAAGAAACAACTTATTTTAACCTAGAAAAGAAGGGGTGTTTTTCATCTTGAAAAAACCCCACAAGTGTACACTTAAAAGGAACTGAAGCCCACTGAGAAAATCAGAGCAACTGTAACTTGTGCAATAAGCCTTGACCTGCCATTTCAAGCATTCACCAAAACTTTCAGCACTCAGATAAGGCCAAAAAGCCAAATGCTTAGTGAAAGCAGCACAAGTTAATCTTAGTTAAGCAAGCAAAATCTATCCTTTTACTTACATAAGTATTTTTAGTGGTCTTAAGGAGCTACTTAAGTTTTTATAGATTTAGTTCTATGAAAACAAGAGTGTGTATAGATTGAGAATATATAATGTGACTTATATAAGCCACACTTGGCCTACAAATTTTTTATATAGAAGCTTTTGTAGGAAAAAAAAAAGATATTCAGTTAGGATCAATTAAATACCTTGCTATAGCAAAATATGCTCTGAGAAAAGATGAAGGTTCTACATGATACATGGTAAAAGAAACAAGAAAGCCCTACTGATTTCTGTCTTTACAGGAAGCCAGTGAGCTCAAGGAAATATTTTCTGGCTCTTTTGTTAATTACAGTGGCAAAAACTAAGTTCTGTAACCCAGCAAAAA
>NW_005054300.1:16275472-16277560 GCF_000277835.1 Geospiza fortis
TAGAAAATGTTCTTTAATTGAAGCTGGATAAAAAAAGATTCCTAAAGAAAGAATTGGACTGTTCGAGTAACAACTAGAGAAGAAAAAGACTTGCAGTAGATGGTACAAGTATAACTTTGTACTAATAACTGTCATCAAAAGTAGTATCTTAACATTTTTCCCTTTCTTGTTAAACCATCAGTGATGTCAAATTTGAAGCTGATTTTTTTAAATTATCAAACTGGTCTTAGCCTGTCTAGTCCTCTACATACTTATCACCCCACACCCTTAATTGTAATGAGCTTGAAAGGAGAGCTCTTTAAATCTAATTAACAACTGGGTTACAGGAAAGCTTGTTAATACAGACTAAGTACAAGAGTCAGAGAGAGGCAAAATAATTACACAGTCAAACATAACTTACCCGTAGCATACCCATTTGTGGTGGTGTTCCACTAAATAATTAAGGAAGGTACCAAAAAATCCCAAGTAACTATAAGGTATAGTTGAAGGCCAAAGTGTTACCCACTGCAAAAAAAAAAATCGTTATCTTACTTCAGAGTAGAAGTACTATCAACTTAACCTTCCAAAATAGCTTTATTTTTGAGCCCCATGAGTTCCGAGCTCATTTATTCATAGCACTTAAGTTCTTTCATTCCATTAACCTTGTCCAAGGACCATATTCTCCCAGGAGCCTTTGAAAGATTCCAACTAGGAAATTTCTATTCCCTGACATACCAGATGCCAAGGGGATAAGTTTAAGGTTGCTGTCTGGGGACCAAGAGTGCATCTGCACGTTAAGTGGTATTTAAGTTGTAAGCTCATTACCTATTAGACATGGAAGCTGCAAAACCTACATTGTCTTTGTCCTGAAGAAGTTAATCTGAGGCAAGTGAGCTGAGGAGGCCAAACCATGAAAACACTGTTTAGGAGGAATAACTATCTAAAACTAGGGGATCTGTCTTTCTTCTTTCGTCCCATAAAAAAGAAAATGTCAGATTTTTGTTTATTTTTAACCGGGCACAGAAGAAAGCTGAGCATGAATCCCAAGAGCAGAGATGTAGAATTTCCTTCCCAGTTTCTCTCTCCTGTCACAGCGCTGTCCGCAGTGTTTAGCACTGTGCATGCCGATCTCCGCAAGCCGGGAGGAGAAGCAGGCAGTGAGGGATGAGCTGTGCATTTCAGAGGCCACTGGGGATCTAAGGTAAGCACCAGGCCAAAGTTCACACTGCCTTATCTTGCTTCTGGTGTATCAACACTGCAGTTTCTCACTATATGTAAATTTAGCTGTGCCAAAGATGTGGTGAGGTGATGATTTTAAACAGAGAATCTGCTTAGAGCTCATTCTGTTTCTTCAAACAGCCCAAAAATTGTTTTGTGAGTGGCTTGATGTGCCTTGACTATCATTTTTACAGGTGGTTCCCAAGTTTAGAAAATCTGTGCAAACAGAAAGAAAATCGCAACATGTGAAAGTCAAGGACAACTTTCATAAACTTGACAGATACATCAAAAAGCCATTAATATCCCTGCTCCAGTAATCCAAACTAACTTAGCTGAAGTCTGTTTTAGGAAATTAACACAACGTGGTGACTGAACGCGTGTGTTTCCCAACACCACCAGTTCGTACAGCCTGTGCCCAAAGCCCTCACCTGTAAATGCACCTTAGGGACTGACATGCCCCCCAGCTGTCCGGAGCGGGCTGTGCTGATGCTCGGCGCCTCAGCTCCCAGTTCTGGGAATGCTGCAGCCCCTTTCCCGGGGCACCTGCCCCGCAAGCCCTCGCTGCTGCCGCGCCCGGGATGCTCTGACCGGGCCCGGGACGCGCCCCAGCGCCACGGCCTCGCTTCCCTGCGCAGACCAGCTGCTTTCTCCCTCCCTCCGGCCTTCCTGCATGGCTCTGTCCAGCCTCCTCCCTGCCTGGCCAAAGCAGCACCTCCAGTTTCCTTTTTCTCCCCGTTTATTTTAGGGAGCGGCGTTTCCGCGGACACGGGGATGGAGCAGAGCACCTGCTCCACGCACCCCGCGGTTTCTGACCGATCTCCCTCCCGCCCTCCCCGCGCCGCTCCTTACGCCGAGGAGGATCATGCCGAAGATGATGGCGACCATCCAGAT
>NW_005054300.1:16277728-16278521 GCF_000277835.1 Geospiza fortis
GGCACTTTGGCCATAGCCCCCTACAGTGCTACAGGCTGGGGCAGAGCAACTGGACAGTGGCCAGGAAGAAAGGACCTGGGGTTCTGATTAATGGCAGGCTGAATGTGAGCCAGCAGGGTGCCTGCTTGACCACTGGCCAATGCCATCCTGGCCTGGATCAGCAGTAGTGTGGCCAGCAGGACCAGGCAAGGGATCATCCCCCTGTACTTGGCACTGGTGAGGCCCCACCTCGAGTGCTGTGTCCAGTTTGGGGCCCCTCACTTAGGGAAGGATTTTGAGCTGCTGGAATGTGTCCAGAGAAGGGCAGCAAGGCTGCTGAGGTAGAGCACAAGCGCTACGAGGAGCAGCTGAGGGAGCTGGGGTTGTTTAGCCTGGGGAAACCTTATCACGCTGTACAACTGCCCAAAAGGAGGGTGTGCCAGGTGGGAATTGGCCCCTTGTCCCAGGCCGTCAGCGGCAGGACAAGAGGACATAGTCCAGAACCACACTAGGGCAGTTTGGGGTGATTAGACACCGAAACGGGCTGCCCAGGGAGGTGGTGGAGGTGTTTAAGAAAAGACTGAACGTGGCACTCAGTGCCATGCTCTAGTTGACAAGGCGGTGTTTAGTCACAGATTGCTTTTCCGACCTAATCGATTCTGCGATTCTGTACCGAACACAGGGTGGAACAGCACAGAAGTTGGAGTGAGCTTTTGAACTTGACTCGTTGCTACTTTCCTGCAGGGTTTGCTTTGGGGTGAGGAAATGCAGGAAGCGGGGCAATCGCAGCAGATGCGGCCCGCGATGCGCCCCC
>NW_005054300.1:16278611-16279702 GCF_000277835.1 Geospiza fortis
CTGTCCCCGGTGCCCCCGCAGCGCGCGGGCTGTCCGGGCGCACCGCGCTGTCCCTGCCGCAGCACAGCCCGGAGCGCAGGCTGCACTGGCGCTCGCTCCTGGGGGAAAATAAACAGTTACTGACCTTCCCACCACTGGGCAGTTCAGTCCTTACCTAGAGCAGTAGAGAGTGCCTTCCCTTTTGAAAACTGGCGATTCAAAGCGTATTAAGTCCAGCATTTTCTATTCTGTGCCCTTTTGGGAATGTGGTCTCGGTGATGAGTCACCAGGACCTTGGGAAAGGTGCTCACGGGTAGAAACATTGCGGGGTGGGTTAGGCGGATTTGTGCTTTCCTTTAAACTCTGCTACCTGTTTGCTTGGCGTGACTGACAGTGCAGGGACAATGTAAAATGTTTGCCATGCTCTTGTTTCTTCTTGCATGAAGGCTAAACACACTGCCCTGTTAATTAGGTGTTAATGATATGCCTGTGCTTCCCCCCCCCCCGCTTTTCTTTTTTTCCTCCTTTTTCTGGGGTGTTCTTTGGAGATTACAAGATAGTTTGGTAAAAAATCCTGCTGTGGTAAAACTGTTGCTGGGAATCCCTCCGACAAAACCCAGTGAGGTTGGCTGTGTGAACTTAAACCTGATTCATAAATTTCCCTGTGTTGCTTTGCTGATGCAGGAGACAAGAGTGTGTGACCCCACTTACATCTTAGTATTTGGGAGAAATTTCTGAAATTAAACTTTTTGTGGTTTTTTTCTCCCGGGTTTGTTTGGTATGCTCTGCTTTGGTTTGTTTTTTCGTAGCCCGTTCGTTAATTTCTTCCTCTTTAGAACATTCTACACAATTGCTTCTCTAAGGGTGGAGCTGAGATCCTGGTCCGGGCCGAGCTGTGTGGCAGGAGAGCCTGGGACGGTCCCGGCCCAGGAGAGCCCACTGTGCCCGGCCCAGGACCATCCCCGCGGTCCCAGCACGGCCCGTGCTTGGGCACGCAGCCAAAAGGCGGCCGGAGCTGCAGGGCTGCGCTCACTGCAGGGCTGCGCTCACTGCAGGGCTGCGCTCGCTGCAGGGCTGCGCTCACTGCAGGGCTGCGCTCACTGCAGGGCTGC
>NW_005054300.1:16279864-16289021 GCF_000277835.1 Geospiza fortis
AGGGCGGCGCGCGCTGCAGGGCTGCGCTCGCTGCAGGGCTGCTGCGCGGCGGTGGCTGCAGAGGGCGGTGGATACACAGCAAAGCACGGGCTGTCAGCACCAGCCGCTGCTGCTGCATGAGCCTCGTTAGACTGGCCTGGGTGGCCAGGTGGGGTCGGAGACGGTGTCGTGTCACCCGTACTGCCACACTCCAGTGAGGACCGCCTGCACCGTGGGCAGAGGACAGGGAGCTGGCTTACTTTTGTTTCTCTGTTGCCGAAAATAATTGATATATCTTTTTATTAAGTGATATTCTTCAGCTTCATGTGAGGCAGCAGCCCTCACTCGCTGCCAGCCCTGTTGACTGTCATGGGCAGCTCTATCAGCCCTGGCATCTCAGCAGCCTTGGACCTGAATGTGAAATAGTTCATAAACTCCCTGCTCAGGCCTTTCTTGGGGGCTGACATTCAGAAATTCCATTTCTGATCCAGGACAGTGACCTGACCTGAATTTTTAAAACAGGCTATTTCTCTTGGCAAAGAGAGAAGTCTTTAGAGTATTTAGGAAGGTGAATATAGCTCCAGTTGTAATAATTTAAAGCCAGAAGACCTGTAGCATCATCTAGTCTGGCCAGCACACGCCATTAAATACTACCTTATTTCTCTGAATAGAGGTCAGTGGCTTGCACTTACAGGACAAGTTTCAAGGGTCATTTAATCTTTCTTTCAAGGTATCATTAAACAGAGAGTCCACAGCTTTCAGAGATTAATCTTTCTTGTGTTTCTTAGGTGTTGTTAGATACATCTGATGACTAATTTTGAGAGAGTAATTTCCCAGAGTAGCTGAAAAGCTTGCTCTATCATATTTTGTGAAGGTTTGCAATTCTGCCCTCATAATTTTTGACAGATTACTTACCTTCGTGGCTTCAGCATTGGAAATGTTATTTGTCAGTGAATTGCATTTATTGACAGGTATAATCTAAACTTGAAACAACAAATCCCAAACACTGTTATGGAAATTATTGAAAAAATGCAGAACAAATTCACTTTGCTGAGTTTACAGAAAATAAAGCTATTTGACCATAACTTCTGAGATTTCTACTTCGAAAACTGTTGCCTCTTCAGTTTAGAAACATTTGCTATCTCTAACTTAGAGATATTGGCTATCTCACTTCCATCGGGAAGTACAAAGGGTATTTGCCAGGTAGTCGGCCTCTTTTGTTTGGTGTTCTAGGTGGATGCCAGAGAATAGATAGAGACACGTTAGCTCTTCCCTGTCTTTTAAAATTCCTTAAAAAAAAAGGAGGAGGGGGAGGGAGAGAGGGAGGATTGGTCAAATTCAGAACAAATTTTATGGCATGAGTCATTATGCTAGAGTCAGTGAGGTGACTTGTTTAAATGGCAACTTTCTTTATAAGTAAGGATTTAGGGACTGGGCTTTTTCTTAGGAAGTTACTTGGAAATAAACTGGAGCCTATTTTAAACTGGATTTGAAGCTGGTATAAAAGAGATGGGATCCCTTCAGGGAAAGGCACCTAAGGAAATAGAATTATCAACAGGACTTTTTTTTAAATCAGTGCTAAATGGCACAGTGCTGTAATGAAACCACTGCAAGCGAAGTCTGGTTCCTAATGTAGCTAGTCAACCTGTCATTTTTAATTTTTAGTGGGGACTCAGAATTGCATCACCTTAATCTTTCAGTTTTAAGACTAGAGAAGCTAAGGAAAAGTATGGTCTTTTAAAATAATTTGTGTTGCAATTTGACAAGCATTAAATTTTTAGGTTAATGGACAAGATTTTCAACAAATTCCCATACAGGAAATGTTGAGTGTAATGAGATGTGCATAATAGGAAACAATGTGCAATAGTAATTCTGTTTGATACTGTGGTGAATAGTCTTTGCAACTTGGAGTGAGTTAACCTTTGCACAAGTCTGCTGAATCCTTCTCCTTTGTCATTGGATTCCTTGGGTATTTGATAAAACTCCTTCTCTTCCGTCATATTTTAAACACAATTATGAGCATAATTCAAGTCTTGGAGATTGTCAGCTATAAAGGTCCCAGAACCAGAATACTTTATTCTTTGCAAAGATTAAGAATTAGGTAACACCTATAAGTAATAAGCATATGAAATTCTCATTAATTTTACTACAAATTCAGTTTGTGCATTTTAGAGGTGAATTTATGTCAGAGTTCCATATGCTCATCCTAACAATATCACTGTGGGTTTTTTCTCTTATTAAAGAGGAAAAGGAAGGTGAAACAGCCATCTTTATCATGATGTGTTTCAACCAACATTGCTTTAATAAGCCTTTGTCAAGAGACAGCCAAGGCTCACCAGTTTGAAGTCCAGGTTGCACAGAGAGCTTCAGTTTTGACCACAGCTGTGCAGTTTATAGTCCTCTGCTTGTTTTTACCCATATATGCTGGAAGTCAGTAACTTGAGTCCTACTGAAAATATTTTGTGGACATCTCTGATGTCTTTTTTTATTATGAGGTAGCCTAAAAAATGAAATGTTAACAAGTAACAAGTCCATTTGAAATCTCAGTTCATGAATGTTGGATTTATGCTACATGGATCTGATGGAATTTCAAAACTTGGATATGAATGGACTACAAGCATTTTACAAGATTTTTTTGAAGGTATGGGAGCAAAGAAAGATTTTATGTCATTTGGGGAGGGTATTTAATAAAATTGAATGTACTTTGCAAGGATAAATTGTGACAGCCTTATTCATACTGGTCATGTTGGAAAACCCTGAGTAGCTTAGACTATTCAAAAACATATTTCATACAGGTCCAGTGCCATGACTCTGCACACCAGCGTCCTACAGCACATACACTGGTTATAACAGGATGAAGGAGTAAATCTCCAGCAAACCCTCAGCATTTTGATGCGTTATTCTGGCCTTTAACCACTTCATGACAGTGCATGTGTATTTTAATTCATAGTGTTTGGAATCTGACACTATTTCTTCTTTCTCTCTGAAGGAATTCCTCATTCTTTATTCCTGCTTCCTGCTGGGAAAGACACAGCCTTATGTTGCCAAGTGGCATGGCAGTAAACACAGAGTGCAGTGTTGAGAAAAAGGAAAGGCTTCCATTTAGTTTACTGTTCTTGAGGGTCCACTGGGACCAACTAATGGATCTTTTTTGTGCTTCTCAGTTAATGAACAAGTCATATCAATTGACACAGTTTTATAGTGCTGATTATTTTTTCCTATGTGTCTGGAATAGGAATATTGTGATGGAAAAACTAAATGCAGTAGCAAAAAGCCAGCACAGATCTAGCAAAGAAATGGGGTCACTCACTAGCAGATGGTGAGATAGGTGGGAAGCATGTTTCACTACAGCCACATGGGTGGGGATGTTATTTGGGAGATGAAGAGCAATAGGATTGACAAGGGAGGTTAGAGCAATAGTTCTTTAAACAGGGAGGAGGAGACTCCAGACAACTTGTCTCCAGTCCCAGCAGACTTAGCCTTAAGGCCAAATTCACTCGTCCTTAGGTGACTAGTTATCATAATCAAGTTCAGCAGACTACCATGTTGAGATCTGTTCTATTTCTATACTATCATGTGGTGTGCTTGGATTCTGTCAGCACAAGAAAAAGATAGTCCTTTTCTTAAAACATCTGCAGTTCAGAGGTCTGATCCTGTCAGGTCTGAGAGTCCAGTAGTGCTTCTGGAGCTGATCAGTCACAGGATAGATCTGCAGTTATATAAACAGCATGGGTGAGGACGATGGCAGACGCTCTCTCACAAAGGAAAGGAGACAGGGAAGGACACAGCACAGAGTACAGGGAAAAGGATTACCATAAAATAAGGTGGCCTGTGAGCCTGACTGTACTGGGCATGAAATACCATGACATTTAAAGGAAATCATCTTTACCTCAGTGGTGCTGCAGCAAGCGAGGGCTCCCAGGCTGAATTGTGTTCAGTAACCCTCTGGAGGCCCAGGCTGGATTTCTGGAGGATATTTTATCCATGATTTTTTTATGTTTCCGGAGGCAGGATTTTACTGACCACAGGTTTCCTACTGCATGGCTGTGTGGCTTTTCTACTGTGGGTCATCCTAACCCTTTACAGACTCAGGCTCAGCCTGTCCGAACTGCAGATCAGTGTTATGTGTGGCTGTGGGAGGCAGGTCTGTCCCACAGAACCCAGATTTTTCCTCCACCAGAGCAGGAGACATTGTATTGCATGAGGCTGGGGGCACTGATCACCACTTTCCCAGCTATCCTACATCCATCTTCTAAGATTTTTCCCCTACTGCCCAGAAAAAATGAAGAGTGTTGGGTACTGCTGGGCTGCCACTTCACAAAATATACAATTTTTACAAATACTTTAGCTTTGGTATTATCTCGGGTTTTACTTCCTTGAAAATTTAAGGCAGCTTTCTCTTTGACAGGGATGACAATTTATTTCAAGATTGCCACATGACTCAAAAACTCACCAGTAGGCAGCACATGACAGTACAAGTAAGGAACTTTTCAGGTTTCACAGCAGATTACCATTACAACGCAGAAATGAGATTTTGGAGTTTGATAGATAATTCCATGAGAATGCAAGCTCAGAGAGGGTCAAAAAGACAAAGCAAATGTTAGCTGTTAGGAAAGCACTGGAAAAACCCCCTGCACATTACCTTCATAATAGTTAAAACACCATTATTCCTCTACATCTTAAATTCTGAGAGTCACTCTATCTTCTTTTTTCATGAAGGATACAGGATAACCAGAAAAAGCTCTGGAAAAGACAATGTGAATGAGGAAGGCATGGAGCATCTAGCATGAATAAGATGAGATTCTTCAGTCTGGAAATGAGGTGGTTGAAGGTAGAGAGTGAAGGAGTTTTATGAAAAAATGGTCAGTGTGAACTGCTGGAATCAGTGAAGGTCACTCCACATTCTTGGGTGGGCAGCAACAAGCACCAAGTGATTTTAGCAAGTTACATGTTGAGAACACAGAAACCTAAGGATTGTTTCACGTGACATGTCCTAGTGAGAGGATGCTCTGGAAGCTAAAATTCCACATACATTCAGAGAAAGACTGAATAAATTCACAAAATAGAAGCTCTGGGCTGAAAATGACCGAGGCCTTCATCATAATTTTCAAGTACTAGTATGTCATTTACTGAGCTGGTTATAGATTCCTACCTTCCCATGGCAGGTATCCAGTTTTCATCATTGGTGAAGAGTTAAATATCAGGTGAGACAGACATTTAGTCTTTTTTTATTATTACCTTGGATTTCAGAGCACTACAATCAGTCACATAAACCATTTAAATTATTTCTTATATTTATTTAAATATAATAAATACTGAAGTGGAAAATTATTTCAAGTTATCTGAAACGGGCCTAATGCCTTTTTCACCTTGACATCTATAAATTTTAGTGTGAACTAGAGCAAGACTGGTATGTCCCAACTTGGTATTGCCTCCACATTCAAGCATTAGAAGCAACATTTATTTCTGGTAGGAGAAAAGTCCAGAGCAATGCCTTGGATTAACAAAGGTGTTTACTGTTAGAGCAAGCTCAATGTAGGTGACAGATCCCTCAAGAGCCAGTTCTGGACTGGGGAATGAATACCCTTGAAAAGCAAGGATTGTCATAAATTTTGTCTTCTTTTTGCTCAAGGTGCAAAATGTGCTTCCATCCTGCTTATCCTGCTGGCACCCCATGGAACTGGACATGTCTGGACACTGAATTACTTTTCAAAGCAAGTGGGGCTGCTGGAAGTGCTCCTTTCCCTGAGGAACAGGGGACAGCACAACCATCACTTGTCTGCTCATGTTCTCTGGAGGGTTCCTGGGTGCCCCTGGCCATGAGAGTCCTGCTCATGATATGAAATCTTTGTGAATGAGAATCCATGTCCCTTTGCTGAATTCCACCGTTTTCCATTTGAACATGAAATCTCTTTGCAATTCTCCCGGGTTCCTTTCTGGCATTTTTATTTCAACGATGTAAGAGCTGCCTGTTACTGCCAAGCCCATAATTAAAGCAGTGTTGACTGGTAAGTAATGGGCTGCAAAAGGTGTATACCAAAAGATAATTAAAGACACATTCCAGATAAGCAGGGCATGAGCATCCTTTTTATGAGGTGTTAATGTCCGAAGACCAACTAGTGAAATTGATCTTGACTCCTCCGGGCTGAAAGTTCTGCTCAAACATCAATAGCTTTGTACTGCCCTGGAAAATGTTTGATGTAGGGATTTCTGAAGGGTGTTTGTCCTAAGACTCCCCAGGCAGGCGCCTGGTGACAGGGCCCTGCTGCACTGGGTGATTCAGCATGCCATTCACGCTAGCATGACTTTGGGGCTGCCTGGCATCTCCTGACATGAGGGCTGCTCTGGAGGGAGAGAACAGAGCTGCTTCCCGTGCCCTGCATAGGATTGGTGCAAACCTTTTTTCGAGGGCCATTTTAAAAAGCACTGAGTCTCGTCCTTGTCTAGTAATTCTGTTGTTGCTCCTAAATATACTTTACTTATGTATCCTTCATTTCTGTTCTCTTCTCAGCATATCCTGCCCGTGATTTGGATTCCTCTGTAGATGCACTTGTATCACAAAGGGCATAAAGGAACCCCGGGAGAATGGGTTTCCACATTTGGACTCTACTAGCAAAAAATCTATAGCAAAATTCCGTGGATTTTTGTGGAAGTCTGAAGACAATCTATGAACCAAAGAGATGCTGTTTTTCTAAAGCATGCTTCTTTGGGTGTTCCTGCTTCTTTTCCAACACTTCTCCCATTTCTCTATTTGTGAAATGAATAAAAAGTAGGGGTCAGAATACTAATTTCTATCGGCAGCTGTGGCAGAAATTAGCTCTTATGTTAGGCCAAGTCCATATGCCTTAGCAGAAAAGGAGGAAAAGGAGGGGGAGGCAACGATCGTCATCTTCTTTCCTGGAATCTGACTTAAAAACAAAACTCGCAATCTCTATCGATTAGCATTGCAAAGAAAATATCTGAAAATGAAGGGTGTAAAGAGGCTGCCTGGCAGAGTTCCTCAAACAATAACTCCGGGAAGTGTGAACTGCTCTCTCTATGCTAGGGGATGTTAACAAAAGCTGTTCTATTTGAGCCGAGCTAGTAGTGATGGACAGTCACTGTTAGCAAGCACTGCAAGTCTGTGCAAGCCTCTGCTGGCTCCTTCTTATCTCTTCTGCACTGGCTGTGTCTATAAGGTGTGTATGTGGGTGTTGGAGGAGGTGGTTTCCCTGTTCTTTTGAGCTTAATATTGCAGCCTGCCTACAGGGGCAGCTTTGTGTTGTAGTTTGTGCCATGAGATGATCTTTACTGCTATGAAAACTGGAAATCCAGAAAGAAAATTTTGAGCATTTGTTCCAGCATTCCCTCTGTCCAGACTGAATGAGTAATCTCTCTTTGTACCCTGCAAACTTCCTTGGAATCCTTGATCCAGTGTAGCATGTATCCCATGGACCGTTGTACTGGAATTGCAGAGATGGAAACGTCATGTGCAATTCCACACTTTATTGAGCCAGTTCAAATTGAGGCCCCCGATTCTCTCTTTACCTTTACCTCTGTCTATATCGTATTAAGTTCACCAAAAACTAAACTGGCCAAAAAAAAAAAGAAAAAAAGTGATCAGCTTTTTTTGAAGGAGCAGCTGCATGAGCTTTGCTAGCCCAGAGTGCACTGGAGATGGCTTGTGCTCGACTGGGTGCACAGCCCCGTGAGGACTTCATGGCAGCTAGAGGTGAACACTGCATGCCTAGAACAAGAATTAATGTCTGAAGCTGAATTTGCTGTAGTGAACACAGTCGGTAAAACTACACCCCCAAGCTTTATAAGTTTGCTTATTGTATCTGAGCACTCAGATACACATGCACTTCTGCTTGAAAATGTTTTTTAGGCCTAGTGGTTTCTGAGCCTTATGGACTGAGATGCTAAAGGAATCCAGTCTCTGGAGTACCAGACTCACAGGAGCTGACTGCCATCCCTGTGTGCAAGGACATTCATTTTTTGTTGTGAAGCACTGTGGTGGTGTGTGCAATGGTAAAACCCTTGTGCAGCTCAACCCAGAAGTGGCAGCATGGAGGATGGGTGCACTGGCCCCTACAGAATGCAAACAGTGTGTACCAGCTCACACACACTTTGTCCCTGTACCCTTCAGATTCACAGCAAGCTGGAGGAGGTCTCAAGTTTGAAAAATGAATGGGGACAAGTTGAGATGAAAAACAAATGATGTAATGATGCTGCTGTTCTTGAACACCTTCAGTGACAGCCATTAGTGGTCTCATTTGACAAATTATTACACTGACTAATTGATTTGCTTCTCTTCTAACATCTAATCCTTTTCTGTGTTGCAACTGTTGCTCCCTGTAAGTCCCTTATGTCACTCTTGGCTCTCTTAAATGATATTTCTGGCCACTCTTCTGAATTAATATGCTGTTCATGATTTCACCTTGGGCTGATAGCACAGACCTTGCTTGTTCTGTACCTGACTTGGATGAGCAGAGCTGTCTGGAGGGAAAGAAAGCTGCCCCAGGAAGGGAAAACCTTTGCTGAGCTGTTCAGCATACACTCTGGAGGGAGACTGCTCCATCTGACCCGGGTGACCTGAGTGTGCTGGGGGAGGCTTTGTCCTTTGCTGTGAACATTGGGTGTTGATGCAATGTCTGGTAAAGCCACCAGCATTTTATTTCCTGCAGTAAAGCTGATGAGAAATGTCCCATGGATGGGAACAGGAGCAGGGTAACCAAATGGGGAAGACAAGGACTTGTCACCTGGGTGCAGTAAGCACTGGGATGGCTTGCCTTTAGGAGAAGGGTGGTATGGAGGCCTCCTTGCACTGGGGGAGCACCGGGTTTCCAGCAGAGCTCCAGGCCTGCAGTGCAGAGAGTAGGGGAGCTCCTTCAGAGGCTGAACCAAAGGTGGAAGATTTCTTCATTAAATTATTTGCTCTCCATTTGAATTAAAGATGGATGGGTTGGTGGCAGCAGCGGGGACTTCGCTGGGAGACACTTTGGCTCCTTGGATGGGGCGAGCCCTCATTATGTGTATTTTGGTGATGGGATGACAATGGAGGTGTTGGAGACGGCTCTGAGTCACCCTCGGAGCCGCAGAGGGGCCGGGCCGGTGGGTGGGGGTCGCTAAAGGCCGGGGTGGAGGGCTCTTAAGGCGCGGAGCTGCCCGTGCCGTTAGACCGCCCGCAGACCTCGGC
>NW_005054300.1:16289583-16293044 GCF_000277835.1 Geospiza fortis
GAAGAACGAGGCCGCCGCCTACGCCAGGCCGGGCAAGCTGAAGCCGCCCCGGTGCGCTGGGCAGGAGCGGCCTCGGGCGCAGCAGGGCCCGGGCACCGAGCGGAGCCGTCTCTGCCCGCAGCCAGGCCTGCCAGGAGGGAGCCAGAGCTTCGGAGGGCAGCCGCCGTTCTACTCGGAGCAGCTGTACTCAAGGCTCGACATGCATTTCAGGAGCTTGGATAACAGTTTTGGAGCGCTGGGTCAGACCCCGGCTGACTTCGGCTTGGACTGTCCGGGAAGAGGGGTCCCGCTAGGTGCGGGAAGCGGGGGGAGCGCCCCCCCGTTCTCGCTCCCTGTGCAGCAGGCACAGGAGTATCCGCACCTGAAGAAATCATTCCCTGAAGGCTACTACTCAGATGCAGATGTTTTCCAGCCTTGTACAGATCACCAGTACCCAGCACCTAAAGAGAACACGTACAGAAAGCCTGTCTTAAACTACTTCAGTGCTAACCAGGGCCTGGGTATTGAGAGCTGTTTGTATGCCAAGTCAAACACTTCTCCCTTTGGGAATGGCTCCACTTTCAGTTTTGATGGAGGGGAACCCAAGCTTGAGCCCGAGCAGATGAGGCACAGTTCACCTCTGCCTGCAGCTAGCAATGCTAGTCCTCCTTTGGTAGGTCCAAAGCATGAAGAGGGGTATCAAAGGGCACTTGGCACTGCAGCCCCATTGTATGAGCAGCAGCTGCTGGAGACAGTAAATGACTATGACCCTCATTGGCTGGGCATGAGAAATGAAATTTTGGGAATGGGCTTAGATTGGCTGCTTGAGAATGAGCAAAATGCAGAGCAAGGTCAGACAAAAAGTTACTTTTCTGCTTTTGGTGGCCAGAATTCAGTCTGTCATTTGGGTCAGACATGAAAGTGGCAGTGGGTCCAGTTGCCTGATGGAAAATGAATGTGATTTTTTTTCTCAGTTGCCAGTGTTGTCTGAAGTGGCTAGAGGTTTTGCAGGCCTAGGTGCAGAGTGCTTGCTCTGAGGTTTGTGCCGTGTATGGAAGGGAAAGAAAGATAAGCCATGTTAGCAAGGGCTACCTGCTGCATGTGAGCTGCCTCCCCAGCCCAGGCCATCTGTCACCCCTTGCAGTATTCCTGCACGTGTTTGGTTATGGGCAACATGACACTAACCTGCATGCATAGACTCATCTTCACAAGTGTGTCAGCACTGATGAGCTCTCTGTGTTCAGGCTATGCTGGATTTGTTCTGCCAGGAGGTTTAGCACTATGGTGGTGTTTTTGCAGCCTTACTGAGTTTTGTTTCTATTCTGGTCATAATTCACTTATTTTAAATTAAGGAATCTTAGATAACAGGCTTATTTATAGCTTTTAGTTGAGGAAGCATTAACACAAGAGGGGTACAAGCATGTGAAAAGCAGCCTTGGTGGTGGCAGGGGACATCTCACTGGGTGTGTTTGCATTTTAGGTGTGTTCCTCATAAAGAACACTAATGGTCTTTTCCTGGGTACTTAATTTATAATGTTTTCATTTAAAAATGACCACAGTCTTTTAAAAGGCAATATTTCTGTGATTTTGTTTTGTGTAATTTCTTTGCAAATTGTCTTTTTTTTTAGTCATGATTGTCTAGTTGCCAAATTAAGATTTTTTTACCTTCATGAACTTGTAGAATTGCACTGAGGAGAAAAAAATGTGTTTCATCTTTGCATTTGCACATGGAGTCTATTTTTAGAATTCTCAAGACCCATGGTTATCCAGAAGACCACAGTAATCATGGAAAGGTTCTTCATGTGTACCTCTGGAGAACTGCCATGGATGTGTGTTAGAGCAGTATTAGGCCTAGGATGCTGAAAACTCTACATGCAGATCTATTTTTGGGTTTAAAAGGTGGCTCTGGAATATTTTAATGTATGCTTAGATTGTAATACCTTTGTTATTAATTCAATTATTTTGTTTATAGAACAAGAGAAACAATGGGAATAAAACTTAATCACAGACCATTATTTTATTAATAAAATTGATATCCCTGAACAAACTGTCTATGGAGGTGTGTACACAAGAAGTCCAGAAAATTAGTCCACACTTTTGTCAGTAATTTTCATCTGGCTATAATTTTTCTGCCTTGACCTAAAGGCTTGGAACAAGCTCATGTATTACAGAACAGCTATATGGCTTCAGATAATAGCTGCAAGGCACTTTGAACACAAGTTGTATTTGAGAATGAAGGATAAAAAGATGATTGTATTTATGATTGTATCTATGACTCTTTTAGTAAATATTTTTTAAAAAATGCATTAAGACTTATTTATTTACATATACCCTCTCCCTCATAATACCTTCTTAATGAGAATGCTTATTCAACACGTAGGAGGTACTTCCATAGCAATGGTATAGTAGCCTCCCCTGGACTTGCCAGCATCTCTGCTGTCATGATCAGGTGATGCTTGGCCAGGAACCAAATGTGTTCAGTAGCTGATGTACTCTTCTACTGCCTGTAAAATACTCCTATTTGTAGAAGAACAGAGGATTTTACACGCTAAATATTGAAAAATGTATTTTCTTCTACATAACTTGTCAAAGAGATAGCGAGGACCCAAATTCACCAATGTCACTTTTAGTCAGGCTGGGCTAATTCACTGCAGGGTGTCCCGAGCTCCTCCTGATGCGGGAACCTGCGATCACATTCCTTTCTTCACAGCCGCCTCCTCCAGTGTGACAGTGTGACAGCCACGGCCCCGCAAGTGCAGCGGGAGGGCACCTGCCTGGGAGGCAGCAGCACGGAGGGAGCAGCTCACGCCCGGACACCTCGTTAGCAGCCCTGGTCCTCGCTGGCTCTGCCACAAGGAGAATCACCCCTGGCAAGAGGGCTCTCCATTGAGCAGGGAGTGCGCCTACAGCGCACCTCACGGGGACTGGCCTGCAGGCGGGGCACAGAGCCGAGATAAAACAATGGCTCGCTTCTCACCCGGGTACCCTGCCCTCTGCATGCCTGGTCATGTCCCTGTGCCTGCAGGGCTTGGTACCTGCAAAACGCCCCCACCTGAGTTGTATTAGCGACAGCAGGAGAGGACACCGTGTTAAGCTGCACCAGGGGAGGCTTAGGTTGGAAATCTGGAAATATTTATTCACAGGAAAGGCGATTAGACACTCGAATGGGCTGCCCGGGGAGGTGGTGGAGTCACCGTTCCCGGAGGGTTCCGGAGCGCGGCCCTCAGCGCCCAGGCGGGGCTGGCACGGCGGGGCTCGGTCATGGCCTCATCACCCCGGGGCTCAGGGCTGAAATCCCCATTGTTCCCGTCATTCTTTGGTGAATTCCGTCAGAACTCACTGCACGGAAAAGCTCTTCATAGGCTTTTACGCTCTGACTTGTTCGTCCTCCCATAGTCCTTGGCAAGGATTGATTTTTTATCTTTCTCGCAGAAATTGCTGGGGCAGCAGCTGCCACTTCGTATGGGGCTGCCCCGAGCCCG
>NW_005054300.1:16293506-16330256 GCF_000277835.1 Geospiza fortis
GGGCCCCGGGCCGGGAGTGCGGGGCGCGGGGGCTGCCGTGCACCGGGAACGGGCCCCGTGAGCAGGGTGCGATGGTGCTTGCTCGGTGCTCTCCGGCCGATGTGCTGTGCACGCGTGCCCTGTGCTAACTGTGCTCTCCTCCTGTGCCAGCTGCGCCCGCTGTCACACGGAGGAGGAACTCGGGATCCTGCTGGCTGTAAACAAGTGTTGAACCGGTAAGATGGAGGAAAAAGAGAAGAAGAAGCATCGTGCGAAGCATAGCGGGCCAAAGGCAGAGAAGAAAAGGAAGCGTTATCTCAATGAGCTGGGAATAGGCGATGAGGAGAATGCACGGAAGAGAAACCCCAAAGCCTTCACGGTGCAGTCCGCTGTGCGGATGGCCCGGACTTTCCATCGGTGAGGGTCGGAGCTGCTCCAGAGGCGGCTGGAGGGGTGGGAGTTTCTGGGCTTTCTTTGATACTTTGTGTAGCCATCCACAGACTGTGATTTTCGCTGCTGTGTCTGCTTGGCATTCATCATTCACCCAGTCAGGCTGTGTGTGGTTTGTGTGTGTGTCAGGAGTGGGGGTGCTTTGTGCATCTCTGTTGCATTGTACACTCTGTTAATCCATAGAAAAGCTGTATAGCTCCTTAGGCTCCGTGGGAGTGCCTGGTGTCTCTGCTTGTGCTCCATTTTGTGTTCAAGCCTTTGCAAATACTGAAGACTTTCAAATAGTAAATGCCACTATCCATGGCGTTCCTGTATTTATTTATTACAAATTTCTCCTCAGAACTCAGGATCTGAAGACTAAAAAGCATCACATTCCCGTGGTTGACCGGACTCCTTTGGAGCCACCTCCCGTGGTGGTGGTTGTGGTTGGCCCTCCCAAGGTTGGGAAGAGCACTGTGATAAAGTGTCTCATTAAGAACTTCACCAGGCAGAAGCTGGTTGAAATCCGGGGTCCTGTTACAATTGTTTCAGGTGAGAACAAAGAGACAAGAAATGGAAATGCTTCTTTTCTGCTCCTTACTTGTCTTGCTGGGATGTGCTCATGTTGTCATGATTTTTGGTCATTTTGAAGATATCATTTGGATGTGTGATCTGGCATATGTACAATAAAAGAAGATTCAGATAATTTTAAATTTAAAAAATTTATATTTTAGTGCAGTTATAAATAGGTAAAACCAGACACTTCTGTAGTGATTAATGTTGGATGATTTAGATGCTAGACCAGAATCTGAGTCCCAGATACCCTGGAGGAACTCCAGGAATGTGACCTGAAAATAAAAGTGCACAAATTGGTTTGCTCTCTCTGTTGGAGTTTTTGATGCTTAATTCTGTTTTCAGGTAAAAAGCGCCGGCTGACCATTATTGAATGTGGGTGTGACATTAACACAATGATTGACCTGGCTAAAGTTGCTGATCTGGTAAGTTAACAATGGAATGCGATTTCTACTATAATTTATGTTGAAAATACTCCTTTTGGTTGGACTGCACCAGTGTCTGGTTTGTCTACGCATTTTTTGCTGTCAAAGGCAAAACTGTCTTTGGTTTCAAAGAGAACAAGACCTGAGCTCTTTGACACATCTTATGTTCTGGAACAACCCCAGGACCTTCCTCATCCTGAGGGTGGGGTAAAGTGAAGAGTGTGTGTGTGTGTGTGTGTGGTGGTGGGGAGGATGTGAAACAAGGGAAATGCTGCTGAGCTTCATTGCTAATGCAACTGGTAAACTTCTAGGGGAAGGTCTTATAATGAGCCAAGGTGACACAGTGACTTCTCATTAAGGGATTTGGTTAAACCATATAAAATCTGAAAATGAGTTTTATTCAAGAAGTTTTCAACTAATGTTCAAAGTAGAAATACTTATTAGTTTACTAGTTGGGGTTTTCTTTGCACCCTGAGGCCTCCATCTGTTTTGCAGTAATACAGCTGATTTCAGTGGAGTCTGGTCACTGTTGTAATTTACTTGCAACTTTTGGATCAAGAGATTACACCAACTGATCCTGGGGATCCAATGCATGATCCCTTTGTTTAGAATTTTACTTTACATGTGGATTTGGAGTATATTATTCACAGCTGATTAGGTACTGGGATCCTTGTCTAAGTATTAACTGTGTAAATATCTAAATACATGTGTACACTGATCTGGATATTCTTCTACTTTTATGTTTTCTACTGAGTACGGGACAGGTACCAAACAGTACAAATACTTCTGCTGGTGAATGTTTCCGATTCTGTGTGCACATGGTGGTGCTGAGAATCTGTTTGGATTTATTGTTGGGGGCTGAGATTACATCAGTGCTTGAAGATCTGGCATCAGTTCCTGTATGCTTTGAGTTCTTTATTGTTAAAACACTAAACCAACTTTGCTTCCATTTTCATGTGACTGTTGGCTGCTGTGTCAGTGCATTTTAGGATTTTGGCTCCTGAGAAGCTTAAGAGTTTAAAGGTGTGGTCTTTGAAATAAGCTCATGTGGGCACTGTGGTATTGCTGTAGTGAAATGTGAATATTGTGTTTACAGGTTCTCATGCTCATTGATGCCAGCTTTGGATTTGAGATGGAGACATTTGAATTCCTGAACATTTGCCAGGTACATGGCTTTCCCAAAATTATGGGAGTTCTAACCCACTTGGACACATTCAAGAACAACAAACAATTAAAGAAGACTAAAAAGAAATTAAAGCACAGATTCTGGACTGAAGTGTATCCGGTATGACATTTAACATTAATTTTTTCATATATTTTGCTTTATGGAAGCTAAATTAAAAGTGGGTTATTACTTAAGTGTTTATTATATTCTTACATCTTTTACATAGATAAGTGAACAACGTTGATACTGTATCAGATTGTTTCATCTTTTTTCTGTTTGCTAAAATACTTGTGTGATTATTCTCTATCCCGGTGTGATAAGCTGCTTAATTTGCTACTAGGTCTGTTCTGCAGGTGCTGTGCAAGGAGGATCTGCTTGTAGGTCTGTATGAGGTCTGGAGGATGTGAATAGTTTTCCAGTGAGATTTAAGGAACAATTTTCATGTTGAAGTAACCTGGTTAGTTTGATCTTTCAGAACCAGTTGTAATATAATTTTCAATTAAGACTTACAAATTAGAATTGCATTAACTATGTATTTTTCTTGTTAGCTTTATGGGTATTAAATCAAATTTTTTATGTCTTTTTAATGTGTTTAGGGTGCCAAGTTGTTTTATTTGTCTGGGATGGTTCATGGAGAATATCAAAAGCAGGAAATTCACAATTTGGGGCGTTTTATCTCCGTTATGAAATTCCGGCCTCTCACTTGGCAAACGTCTCACCCGTATGTTCTTGCAGACAGGTGTGTGTTTTTGTCTCTGTTCTTTATTCCCAGCGTAGATAGCACCTTGTTGTTTGAAAAAGCTGTGCTGTTAGCCCTCAGCTCTGTGTATGAATGGGTGTTTGGTGTTCCCTGAGTGGCTTTGGGAAGGGAAGGTGACAGGTTTGTGCCGTTCAGTTTTCACTTGTGTCAGGTCATGTACACACCTCTGGAATATTGTAAATACTTTTGAAACACAGGATAATTAAAATAATCCTGCTCGTTGATGAATATACTGAATTTCTGTGGAAAAGAAACAATCATTCTACTGATTAAACAACAGCTGGTGAATTAGTCCTCTGAATTCCCTGGAATATCCCTTCTGCTCTGTCTCCCAGTATAGCATTTGATTCACAGTCTCTTTGGAACATGAAAGCAATCTTGATGGCAGCTGTGCCTGCTTGAGAAATTACCTCACCTTTCATATTTTATTGCCAGAATGCTTACAGTTATGACTAAATTCTCACAACAATCCAAGGCAAGCTTTAAGCTGATCTGCGGCCGGGTTGTGTCCCCATTCTCCTCCTGGGCTCTGTGTGCTGCCTCCCGTGTGCAGTGTAGAGAGGAGTTTCCCCTCCTCTGCCTGCAAACAGCTCCTCTTTTCTGTGGGAGCTTTTGTGTTGCTCACCTGCATTCTTAGGGAAAAGAAGGTGTTGTGTGGCTGCGGGGAGTGTGACGTTCAGGTGTTTGCCCTCTATCGGTGAAATTGATTAGAGGAGGGTTGTGTGTGCAAAGCCGATAAAGAGTAGTTAAAATGTGCTAAGAAAGCAGCACCTGCTCAGTGAAGTGTCAGTAAACCTTCTGGAAATGTGTTGAGCATAGTTATACAGCTTTTAGAAAAGAATTTTAAAATGTTCTTAGAAGATCAGTTTTTCCATTAATTTTTTCTTTCTTATGATAATTCAGTTTTGATTATTAGAGTCTGCAGATCATGCAGTGGCAGCAGTGATGTTCTTTTTTCTTAAATTACTTTATCTCAAAAGTTGTCATTGAGACTCTGAATATTTTAACTGTCATTTTAACTGTTGAGTAGAATGGAAGAGCTGACAAACCCAGAGGATGTTCGAATCAATCCCAAATGTGACAGGAAGATATCACTGTATGGATACCTGAGAGGAGCACACTTAAAAAACAAAAGTCAAATTCATATGCCAGGTAATTTATCAGTCTTAGAATTCTTTCTGTACTGATATGTGAAAAACAGCATAGCTGAAATTATTTGTATCTTCAAAGTATCTTATACAACAGATTTGCCACTTTTCTAAATACCTGTTAGGTTTTTGAAATTTTTTTCATAATGCACATTTTGGTGAAAATAAATCTTGTGAATAGTTTTGCTTTAAGTTGTGCAGTTTTGTTGCACTGATAAACACATTAATCACAGTATTTAAATTTTTTTATAAGTGTATCATTTTTAGAAAGTGCTTAAAATGTAAAACATATCAGCCCTAATAATGAAAGGTTAATTTAAATGATGTGAATTAGTAAATTATGTAATATATTTATTATGGTCAGAATTGAATAATTTAATATTTTAAGTGAATGATTAAATAGTTTAAATTAAGAAATACCATGATAATAAATTTACAGACCTACTCAGAAAAGGGAGTTGCTGTTTTTGTCATTTGAAAACAAGCGAAGAAACAAACAAAGCTTTGCAGGATTCTGGTGAATTTCTGTATACTTCTCTGAGTTCAGTGGTAAGGCAGAGGAATTGGATGTTTGGTACAGAGCTTCCTGTTGATGAATCGTTGTCCGTCCCCTCAGGTGTTGGAGACTTCACAGTCAGTGATGTGAGTTTCCTGCCAGACCCCTGTGCTCTCCCTGAGCAGCAGAAGAAACGTTCCTTAAATGAGAAAGAGAAGCTCGTCTATGCCCCTCTGTCAGGAGTTGGGGGTATTGTGTATGACAAAGATGCTGTTTACATTGACCTTGGTGGAAGCCATGCTCATGAAAAAGAAGAGGTAAAAGAATCCTGGTGGTGGTTTAAATTCTCTTGGAAAATATAGTTTTTATCCTTAAAGCCAAAATAAGTGTTTAAAAATAAGCTTCTTTAAAACAATCCTTATCTATCCATAGTGGATAATTAGTTCTTTTCTCTTTCAGGGATTTCAGAGAAGGGTTATTTCTATTATCTGTAATTGTACAAAACATTGGATGATCAGTTAATATTAAATACCTAAAGTTTATGTAATAACTTTCCAAATATTGGCCTAAGCTTTATAGGTGCTGGACTATTGCTACTCTTATTTTGCAGGACATGGTGATTGCTGGGAGAAAACTTAAAGGATTTGACTGGTCAAAGGGAGAAAAGATTTACCTACAAACAAATTGAATTCAGTTTTTTCTCTGTATTGTGCTAAATGTTAAATACCTTTGGGTCTGTGACAATGTGTTTGCTGGTATTTACTCTAGTGGTTGCATATTGTGAAGGAGTCCCTCTTCAATTTTTCTTGGGTTGATATTATAGATATTCTTGAAATATGAAGAGGGGAAGGGACACCTTGCTATTCTATTCTGAGAAAATATTTCTTTAAAATGCTCTGCAATTTTTTCTTGCATATGTATATTTCTGCTGGTTTAGACTGATAGGTGTCACTAGACATTTGTTTATTCAACTTAATTGAAAAGTAAAAAGTCTTGTCTTTCCAGGAGGAAGTGAGGCCAAATCAGGAGCTTGTTCAGAGCCTCATCTCCACACACTCAGCCATTGATGTTAAGATGGCATCAAGCAAGGTCTCTCTCTTCATGGACTCTACACCCTTGGGTTCAGAAGATGTAGGACAAGAGTAAGTTTTGAATGTTGAGCAGTGTTTGAGCATGACTGAATCTCTAATTTCAGGCTCTAATTTAGGAAGAATTCTCAATAGAGCACAGCCTGTAAAATGTCTGTTTCTTCCTCTTCTGAGATTACTCATATGCCACACTGTATTTTGGGATAGAAATCATTGGTACTAGAAAGTTTGCAAGCAATGTAGACCTGCCTTCCAGGAATTTCTTGCTGATAAAAGTAACATTTCTGTTTTAATTCATTCCTTGGAAAATGAAATGAATTGGAATTACTTTTGGCTACAACAGTCAATATTCTTGAATAAAGACACATTACAGGATGACAGTGCCTTTCTAATGATCTATGTAACTTCACTTTCTTTGAAAGAAAATTTGTAGAACTGTTTAACAATATTAACATGAAGCTTCATTCTTTCATTAAAATTTTCTTGTACTTTACCATCTTACCCCAAATGTGGTCTTTGGGAGAACAGGTTTGTGATGCCAAAAGAAGAGAGGCAGGTGGATTTGAAGACTGGAAGAGTTCGTCGGAAGGCCGTATTTGAAGACGATGAGAAGGAAAATGATGGTGTAGCAAGTGATGAGGAAGATGACCAAGAAGAAGAAGAAGAAGATGAAGAAGAAGCAGTGTCTGAAGATGGAAGTGATGGTGATAATGAAAATGATGCTGAGGAAGAAAGTGAGAGAGTGCTCTTGAGGGAAGGGATGGCTGTTAGGAGAGCCAAGCGTCTGAAAACAGAGGTGCCTCATGAAGAAGCTGTGAATGAGCTACCAGCATTTGCTGACAGTGATGATGATCTGGAGATGAGCTCTGAAGAAGGAGAAACTGCCGCTGAAGATAGTGAGATGGAGGAAGATGAGGAGGAGGAGGAGGGGGATGTACAAAGGACTTGTGAAGATGAAAGCTCAGGTAGTGAATTTGAGGCTGCAAATAAGAGAGCTGAATCTAAGCATTGTGATATGGATAGTGAACATACAGAAACAAATCCACAAATCTCAGAGCACAGCCCCAAAAGAAAAGCAGTGCTCACTACAGATTCAGGAAACTGCACCGCAGAAGAGGCATCAGAATCTGAGGATGAGAACTCTTCCCTTGAAGAGGGTGATGATGAAGGAGGATCATATGAGGAATTAGAAGCTGATGAGTCAAATAGGAATGGATTTCAGCACAGTAAAGCAAAGAAAGCTGATAGTGTTAGACACACCAAAGTTAAAACTGTGGATACTGAGGATGATGATGTGGAGAACCTGCTGAAAGAGGAAGAGGAGTATGAAGAAAAAATAGATCTTTCTGCTGACACAACAGGTAGGCTATAACTGTTTAATTTTTACTGTCCACATCATTGTATTAATTGTTAAAGGATATAATTAGTGAATAATCCATAATGTTGCCTGTCATATATATATATAAATGTGTATTTAGTTATAATTCTTAAGTAGCAAAACTTCAAGTTGGGAAAGATTGAAATACTTGCTATTAAGTCTTTCATTTACTTTGTAGTATGAAGTGTCAAGTTTCCTTCCTCTAGAACAGAGGTGATTCATTTTATAAACAAAACTTCATTGATTTTGCATATACTTCTATTTAATCTTTATAGCTGTGTGTGTAAAACAAATTATGATGCTCTGTTACATCTAGAAAGACTAAAACATATTTGGGGGAATGTTACTAAAATGCACCAACTACTCACTGAGCACTGGAACAGCTGTCTCCATCTTTGGAGATGTTCAAAGGCTGTCCTGACATGGTGATGAGCAGCCTGCCTTAGGTGTGGCTGCTTGAGCAGTGGGGCTGGACACAGAGACCTCCAGAAGTCCCTCCCAACCTCAGCCATTCTGTGAGTCTGTGAAGAAATGTATCATCGTGAACATGATCAAATCTCTTACTGTTGTTAATAATTTTTTAAAATTCTAGCCTAAAAAAAATCAGTGGTATAATTTGTTATCCACGGTTTATGTTTCTGTGTATATACAGAATATGAGAAAAAGAAACTGTGGGCTGTGTCTACACTTCTTAAGTCTCTTGTCATGTCCTTAATTAAATTATTTTTGTAGTTGCTCAGTCTTGTTCTTTTTTGCAACTTTTTTCCCTTTTCAGGTGCACTTAAATGGAAGGAGGACCTCACACAGAAGGCAGGTGAGGCCTTTCTGAGACAGCAGCGATCAACCCCCAACCTTCGGAAACTTGTCTACGGAACAGGTACAGATCTGCTTGGAAACTTGACTCATTATATGCTGGCTTTTAGCTGTTACCAAGTTTTTAAGTCTGAGTATTTGATCATGGTCTTTTGGCAGGAGGCTTGAGGAGAGTTAATTGACTTTTTAATTGCTGATGCTCATTTTCACTAATAATTGTAACAAGAAGACAGTTTTTACTTTTCCCGTAAAAAGCATTTTGAGTTCATTTTCCAGACTGCTAAGTTGTTACTCATGTTTTCTTACACAGTTATTTCTTCCAAACATTTAAGGTTTGGTTATTTGTGTAATGATCTGATAGATATTATGCAAACCCATTGTGGTAATTGTGTTTCATAAAGGCATATTGTCTGTTGGCTGGTTTCAGGAATTTCTGTCTCTCAGTGACTGTGGAAGAGTCTCTTATACATGACTTAGTATCAGGTGTTTGTCAAGGGAAAATAGCTGGCTTAAAAGGAAGAGAAAATTGCTGTTTATGTAACTTGTCCTGTTTTAATTCACAACTTTTACAGTTGTTGTCTGAGAGTTCCAATCTCATTGTGCAGAACCTTTGTAGAACATGATGAGATTGTAAACCTTCCACAGTGCAGGTGTGAGAAGACTTTCTGACAGATTCTCCAGTCTGGTATTCTTGATTTACACACAAGCTTAATTCCTGTTCCTTCCTTTTCACAGATCATTTTGCTATTGTTCTGATATGTGATATTGAACAAGCATCCTCTGTTTACTTATTGGACAATGTTTTTTTAATATGATTCCAGTTATGAAAACAAGTGGATCAGTGTACCTTTTTCTTCAGGCTTTTACATTCAAAACTGTTCCAGTTTGGTTCTTTTATTTCTTTAAACTGCTGTAGCTGTTGGGAAACATAAGGAGAGAGGTGGTTAATGAATTTCATGCGTGTACTGTGGGGGAAATCATCACAGCCTCTGTGTTTGGTTTAGCTGTGGAGGATGAGGACCAGGAGAGTGAGGATGCAGATGATGAACTTGGAGGTTTGTTTCGTGTCAGCCGTCCAGACAAAGCATCCAAACAGAAGGCTAATGCTCTTGACTGCTCCAAATTCCTGGTAGAAAAGCCACAAGATTGGGATTTAGAAGAGGTAATGCCATTGGATAATTCCTTCTGCATATCCTGCCTGGTTCTGTCCTGGCTGTGTCTCATAAAGTATGACTGAGCTGTTATTGAAACAGAGCTGTGGGAGCTATGGCCACAGTGTCTTAGATTCTGCCACTTGCTGTCAGTATACCTAACAGATTCCAATGTTTGTTTTTAGAAGAGTGGCAAGTTACAGTAAATCAATTTAATGCTTGTCTCATTTGAGTATTTGGTGGATAATAGTTTGTTCTTTATTTACCAAAAAATAAAAAGCAGGGGAGACCCAAGCGAAAATACAATGTAGGGTAGAGATTTTGGTAATCAAAAGACTTTTTGGCAAGAATTAAACTGGGTTCACAATCCTGCTTTTGGGGAGGCATTGTGTAGTTTTGGTAATGGTGTCTTGATGTGGAGCTGCATGTGAGAATTGTCTTTGATGGGGGAGTGGGGAATGTCTTGGAGAACATTTCTGTTGATGATAAGCTGCAGCTGTGCAAGGCAGTGCAGCTGTGCAATTTATTTTGCAGGTTATGAGCAGTATTCGAGACTGCTTTGTTACTGGAAAGTGGGAGGATGATAAAGATGCAGCAAAGCTGTTGGAGGAAGATGGTATGTGTAACACTTTTAAAAATGATTCCTCTGTACAGGATTTTTAAGAAAAGTATGACTTTTTAATTATGTATATAGAATATTGTGCCCTAGTGCTGTACTTGGAGATTTTTTTTCAAACTATTATATAAATTATTATATAGATACTAACATAATTACATATTGCTGTCAGTCTCTGTAGAAACAGTAGGCACATACCACATTCTGGAAATGTACTGTCTGAAAAATAGAGTATGTAACTTAAATTACTAAATGGAGTCCTTAGTCTCAACACTTGGTCATGCCAGTTTTGAATTATGTATCTGAGTTCATCTATTCATCATATATGGTTTATTCTTTTAGATAGCCATGGTAGAAATAAATAGAAACTATTCTTATTAGGAAGACAAACTTGCCTTTCACGTGTGGCTGAAAAGTGAGATCTATCTTCACATGTTTTGGAGGTGGTGTTTTTGTTTTTTTGGTTTTTTTTTTTAAATTAGGAAATACTTAAAAAGTTTAGTAATGTGGCTCTATCTTACATGCATCATGATTGTGCTTTAACAGGCTTCTATAAGCACATGTTTTTAACCTAAAGACTGTCAGCTATATTCTATTTTTTTTTTTTTTTTTGGAAATTAGGCATAGGAGCTCAATTGCTCTGCTGGTGTCTTGTGTCATTAGAGTGCAAACTAATGTATTGGGAGTCCTTTGGGGTGATCTACGCTTCATTTACATTTTTTAAATCACAAGGGTGTTGAAAGGGTAAAGGAGGAGCCACGTTGAGCTTAGCTGGGAATTTTCAGCTGAAGTTGTAGAGAGGGCAAAACAAATGTATAAAACTTGATGGGAATCAAAAATATTTGGACTGAAACTAATCTCCACAGCAGCTCTGAGAAATGCATAGTACTGAACATGTGAGAGATGGTGTGGAGCAATACAGCAGAATGGTTAACTAATGCTCACATGTCTTGGGTGCTCACTGTTGCAGAAGAGCTGTATGGAGATTTTGAAGATCTGGAAACTGGGGTTGTGCACAAAGGAAAGGTTGCTGCTGGAGGAGAGCAGGTCTGATCTGCATTTTTATGTTCTTTTAGCATTTTAATGTTCTTATCTAACTCAAGATAAGTGTGTGTTTCTTATCAAGTGATAGGCATCCTATGTAATAAATTCGGTGTTCATAGAATCAATATGGAAGGAAATCAGTGGGAGCAGGAAAGAAAATTTATGTTTATTACTGACTTTATCTAGAGTGGCATGTTTTTAGCCTGAGCCTGAAGTTTTGTTTATAGTTAATTATGTAGAAGTCACCTCACTCATTTAACAGTAGGTGTCAGGCTTAATCAAGAGCTGCAGGATCTGGAGGCAGGACAGAAGTATTTTAAAACCAAATGTAATCATAACTGTTTGTACTGTGTCATCTCATCTTATGCAGAAGATTATAGCCCTCTGTTTAAACACAACAAATAGTGGAAACTTGACACAGTTTCCTAGTTCATTCCTCTTATCTGCATAAAGGAGGTTGGTGGAAGCAATTTTATGCTGTGGCTTGGATATCTTCCAGTAACAGAACTGTAGTTGTCTGTGACAGTACAAAGTGAAAAATCAATTTCTTTTTGGACTAAGCAACTTGATGGCTTTGCATTTGTTATAAAATAGAGGGTAATGGCATCATTTTGGCAGTTTTCAAATGGTCTGTGAACAAACTTCCTTCTCTCTGGTCTCTAGAATGCTTCCAGCCTTCCAGCAGTTGATAGCTCAGTGCTATCAACAATTACTTTTTTTTCCTCCTGTATTATATATGCTTATATTAGCTCTAGAATAACAGGTAGGTCAGTTCTAGGGTCTGTTCCCTTACGTTAAAATGATCTTTAGTCAAAAAAGTTTTGTCAGTGAAAAGGAATATGATTAGATCATGAGATCTTTTGGTCCTTGCTGAAGTTGTCTCCTTGTATGAATAGCTTACTAATTTCTGTCTAAAACTGAAATGTTTTTCAGTTGTCTAATAATTGACACTATAAAAAATATTGTTTAATAATATCTATCAGAATGTTGATCAGAATGAGTTGTTTTCAGTTGTTTTACATGTTTGACAACTTACTGTTGATTAGTCTGGAAGTGAAGAAGAGGAGGAGGAAGATGAAAAAATGTCCAAACCAGAACCTGAGGAGGAGGAAAAGAAGAAGGAGCGCATGGACAAGAAAAGAAAACTTAAAGAAATGTTTGATGCAGAATATGATGAAGGGGATGCCACATACTTTGATGATCTTAAAGAAGAAATGCATAAACAAGCACAGGTACAATCTGCTAATTTGTCAATTTATCTGGCTATATGTTTTCCAAAATGCTCCATGGAGTTTGTCTCCCAAAGATTTTTTCCTGGAAACACAGGTGATGCTCAGGAGGTATTTCAGAAAGTACACACAAAGAAATACATGGTTGTGATTTTTTTATTCTTGAGCTTTTTGATTCTGTTATCTGGAAAGGAAAGCAAGTAAAGAAACCAAACAAGTGAAAGCTTAATTTAAGCTGAGTGCAATACTTAACCATACTAATCACTGAATAAGCCAGGATGTATCATCTAAACTTCAACTACTTAAAAAGTTTTTAAACAAAAGGCATCCTTTTATGTGTAGGAAGGTGAAAATCCTCCTCATATTAATTTCTGCCATATATTTTCCAGGTATTATTTTTAGTGTTATTTTTTGCACTGTTATTAATGGATAAGTAAATTCTCTGTGACAGTTTTTTTCATCCAACTGTGAAGTTATTTTGAGGAAAAAATAATTAATGACTATTGCTGTGTACATGTGGTAGAAGTCTTCAGTGTAACTGTATCCAGAATGTGAGGTTTTGGTTTTGTTCCAGGCCTTTTTTTTTCCACATGAGAACTTCTAAGCTTAAAAGTAGCTTCCTTCTTTGACTGGCTTGGGAGAACACTGCCTTACATTAATAATGTTAATAATTTCACTGTCTTGTCTTTTGACAAAATTTTGCCCTAAATAGTTGTTAAATTAATCCTTACCTGCTTGTATTAGCCTCTGTCACAAAGGATAATCTGAGCTCTGGTATGCTGATGCACTGAGAGCGTTTAAAGGGTAAAGAAGGACATTCCAGGAAAAGAGTCAGTGTCTTTTGGGTAGGTAAGCGTCAGGGACTAGAACAAGAGGGTGAGGCTCCTGTTATTCACGAGGATATCTTGTTAAATATTTGCACAGTATCTACGTTCTTGTCCTATGGTACAGAAGAGCTTTTGATGATGTACAGTGTGAGGATGCACAAAAATCTTTTTAAGTTGCTGAGCTGCAGCATCCTCATGAAGTGATACCTTAAAGATCAGGACATTAACTTTAAAAGGTACTTGGGCTTCTAAATCCAAAAATGTACTTTGGACAGTTGTATCTTTAAAATCCAAAGCCACCATAGTGAAAGGTGTATCAGAAGTCACTCAGCCATTTGCTTCTCCTGGGTACTACTGTCTTTCAAGTAGGCTAACAGGCCCACTTGATCTCAAATTGGAAGGGCTTTGTGGTGGTAGAGATCTTCCTCTGAATAGGAAGTCGCAAAACCTGTTAGATCTTTCCCAAAAAGATTTATATAAATGTTAGAATGTTTTAAATCGAACCATCCCTTCTTGAACAAGTTGCTAGTAGTTGAATTTTGTGAATTATGTCTTTGTCACATAGCTTAACCGAGCAGAATTTGAAGATCAGGATGATGAAACCAGAGTGCAGTATGAGGGATTCAGGCCTGGCATGTATGTTCGAATAGAGATTGAGAATGTGCCCTGTGAATTTGTCCTGAACTTTGATCCTCATTATCCCATCATCCTGGGTGGTCTGGGCAACAGCGAGGGAAATGTCGGCTATGTACAGGTACGTAGCCAAAGGGCTGAGTGCATTTTATCTTGGTGCAGGTGTGCTTCAGGGTGTCTGGAGTTACTGCTTTCTGTGTACTTTAAATAGGGTAAAAACAGACAGAAACTTCCATCCTTGTCTTCTGAATAGGGGATTGGCTTTAGACACAAAGTCTAATTCTACAGTAGCAGATTCTGGATCTTTACAGGCTTAATTGGATAACTGGAAAAGGTTACTGCTGTTTAATGTTCAGCTGCAGAGGTGTCTCAGGACTAAGGTCTGATACTGTGATTGCTAAATTGCAAACATTAATTGTTCTCTGACCTTCATGATCTATATACAAGTGACTGCAGAAAAGCTACTAGCACATATATAAATGTATTTTTAATATAATACTTGCTTGTATGTGTACACACGTGGCTTCAGAGTGAGTGAAATACTGATTGATCTTCTGAAGATAAACAAAGATAAAACTTACTGTATAAAAATTCTAGTGTAGATAGAAGTTGCTTTCAATCATTCTTGAAAAACTAAGGCTTGAGTTTCAGAATCACTGTTGCCATCCTGTAGTAGCATGGTTCACCTTCTCTTCCAACCAGCTGCGCCTGAAGAAGCACCGGTGGTACAAGAAGATCCTGAAGACGCGCGATCCCCTGATCCTGTCGCTGGGCTGGAGGCGCTTCCAGACCATCCCCATGTTCTACATCGAGGACCACAACGGGCGGCACCGGCTGCTCAAGTACACCCCGCAGCACATGCACTGCGGGGCGGCCTTCTGGGGTGAGCCTGCTGCAGCTGTGTCCTGCCTCACCTCAGCAGTGTGCAGCTCCCACTGCACATGCACTGTGGGGCAGCCTTCTGGGGTGAGCCTGCTGCTGTGTCCTACCTCACTTCAGCAGTGTACAGCTCTCTGGCTTTGCAGGATGTACCAGGGAATGCAGCTTTTGCAATGAGAAGTACAACTTTTTCCCTGTGGAACAAAAAATAACATCAAGTAGTGTGGGAAAATAGGCAGTTCTCTGATATTTGTGGATTGTTTAAATGATTTGTGAATTGCTTGGCTTTCAATCAAATTCTGAGCATTCTAAGTTGTAGCATATTGAAGAAGAGCCTGATTTGTGTGCAGATAGACTTTGCACACATTATGGGCCCAGCCCTTGCATGAGTAACTTCTTGTTAACCATTCCTTTATGAGGCTTTAAATGTGAGCAATAGTTTGAGTGCTTTAAACTTTGGTTTTCTTCATTGAGTATATTTTCATGTATTTTTAAGCTTTTGGGATTTAAATAGGGATTAGATATTGCGTAGTAAGACTTCTCCAAAATTTTTAAATTTAATTTTCTTTTAGGGCCCATCACTCCTCAGGGGACAGGATTTTTGGCAGTGCAGTCTGTCAGTGGCACAACGGTAGGTTTGTTACCACAGAATGCTTATTAACACTTTCCGTAGATATTTGTGGAAAATATATATGTTCTGGGAAGAAAAGTTACATTATGATAAAACAGTGTAGTTGTAGGAACTATGAAAGTAGCGGGACTCAAGCTTTTGAAAGGTGTATTATGTTGAGGTGGGAAACTGTATGGAGAGGATATTTTTGTTTGTTTTTTAGAGAATTTCAGGAAGAAATTGTTTACTGTGAGGGTGATGAGGCTCTGGCACAGGTTGCCCAAAGAAGCTGTGGATTCAAGGCCAGTTGCATGGGGCCATGAGCAGCCTGGTCTAGTGGAAGGGGCCCATGGCAGAGGGGTTGGAATGAGATGATCTTTGAGATCCCTTCAAAACCAAGCAATTCCATAATTCCAATTTAAATAGTGTTAAAGCAGTATTTATCAGATATGATCTTTATTAGATATATATTAATCAAAGGTAGGTTCATGTTTGCAGACAATTGGTAACAAAAGCTTTGCATGGCATTGTAATGAGCGTGTCAGTAATCAGTGGTGATTATTATCTCCTTCCTAAAATATGCCTTCAAGTACTATTGCACAGTTGTCTTTTTACATGTTTTAAAAGTCTGTTTTCATCATGTGTCCCTCGCATAATACAGTGTCTTAGAGCAGTGCACAAAGCACTTCTCCTTTGAGACTTTCTGTCTGAGTAAGATTCTGTTTCATAAAGAGAACACAGTGAGGTAGATCACAAGGACTTTTAGATTGTTTCCAAGGTAATTAGAATGGCAGTTCTGGAAATCTCATTAGTGAATGGTAGGAATGTTATGTCAGCAGCACCTCAACTAGTCTGTACTAGTCAATCTGCATTTTTCATGCTGCTTTACTTCTGTAAAGGTTAGAAATTCTGAATCTTAAAAGTTAAATGTGGAGTGCAGGTGCCTCACAACATCCTTCTCTCTAAGTTGGAAAGATATTCATTCAATGGGTGGACTGTTTGTGGAGGAGTTGGTTGAATGGCCACATCTGGAGGATGGTGGTCAACAGTGCAGTGTCTTGATGTGCAGTGGTGACAAGTGGTGTCCCTCAGCAGTCTGTGCTTGGACCAGCACTGTGCTTTGACCATCAGTGACACAGGCAGTTTGCAGGCACCACCAGGCTGAGTGGTGTGGTTGACATGCCTGAGGAATGGAATGCAGTCCGGGGAACCTTGGGAAGTGGTCCAGGGGGAAGCCCATAAGGTTCAATGAGGCCAAGTGCAAGGTCCTGCAGCAGATCTGGGGCAGCCCCCAGTGTCAGTGCAGATTGTGCAGTGAAGGGATTGAGAGCAGCCCTGCTGGGAAGGACTTGGGGATTCTGGTGGATGAGAGGCTGGGCATGCTGTGGTCATGTGAACTTGCAGCCCAGAGAGCAAATCACATCCTGGGCTGCAGCAAGAGCAGTGCCAGCAGCAGAGCAAGGGAGGGGATTCTGCCCCTCTGCTCTGCTCCAGTGAGACCCCAGCTGGAGTACCATGGCCAGCCTTGGTGCCCTCAGCACAGGAAAGACAGGGACCTCTTGGAGCAGATCCAGAGAACAGTCACAAAGATGACTGGAGGGATGGAGCACCTCTCCCTGGAAAAAAGGCTGTGAGGGAGTTGGGGTTCGTCATGGAAAAGAGAAAGCTCTGGGGAGACCTCATTGCAGCCTTTCAGTATATAAGGGGGGCTTAAAAAATTGTGGGGATAAATTTAGCAGGCCCTGCTGTGATAGGATAAGGGGGAATGATTTTAAATTAAAAAAGTTGATTTAGACTAGATATTAGGAGGAAGGTTTTTACAACAAGGGTGGTAAAACGCAAACAGGTTGATGAGAGAGGTTGTGGATGCCCGTTCCTGGAAATATTCAGAGTTGACTGGCTGGGGCTCTGAGCAACCTGGTCTATTGGAAGATGTCTGTGCTCACTTCAGGGGGGGTGGGACTAAATGACCTTTAGAAGTCATCTAGATGACTTCCAGGCAAAATATTTTATGATTCTGTGATTTTAAATGGTGTCTTCACTGTTGGAGGAATACACATTCAGCAGTCTTTCCTGTCTGATGTTTCAGCCTGACTTCCGGATTGCTGCCACAGGAGTTGTGCTTGATTTAGATAAATCCATCACTATTGTAAAGAAATTAAAGCTAACTGGTTTTCCATTCAAAATTTTCAAGAACACTTGTTTTATTAAGGTAAGTTCATAGGTATGTATACTGTAAAACCAGAGGTACTGATGTTAAGAAGGAATGCAACCTGGGATTGTTTTTCCTGAGGCCCAAGTTTTCAGTTATTGTTGAATACTGTTCTGGATCTCAGGAGCTGCCTGTGCTTTTTTGAGCTCTCTTTCATGTGACCTCTGAAAGTACTGGTTACTACAAGGAATATGAATAATTGTTAACCAGACAAAAATTCTGGAACAGTCCCCTGATTCACATTCAGTGTGGTTTTTTTTTCCTTCCCACCCCCTGCTTCCTTCCTAAAACCCACTGATTAGCAGTGACAGACACCTTTAGAGGATGTAAACCTGTGCCTGGTCTTATCCCACTTATCAGTCTGATCAGTCTGATGGCACTAAATTTTAGCTCTGGAGTCAAAGGAGACTTCTAGCAGTGCTTAAGGCTTCTCGTTACAGTTACAAAAATGTCTGGGGTAGGGAGTGCTGCAGAAGTGAATGTTCACTGACCTTCCCACTGTGCTTTGCTGGGCTTTCAGGCTCAGGGAGAGCTTAGGTTGTTGTGCATTTGAGGCAGCAAGCAGCTAAGCAGTGATCCCAGCAATGAAGCACTCAAGTGTTTGCACTAGGCATAGACAGATTTTTTTTTTTTTTTTGCTTTTCTTGTGATATATGAAAGAAGCACAAGCCTTCAAGAGCTGTATTGTATTAGAATCTCAGAACTAGCAACTTAGGACAGCTTGGTTGCTTTTAAGGTATCCTGTGTTCCAGCAATTACTCTAAAGGAGAACTGTAAAGCTTCTGTAGATATGTTCTGGTTTGAAATTTTAAATACATATATTTAATGCTTAGCAACCTTGCCTGTGATGTATGACTAAGTAGATTGCTTTCAGTAGCTCACCTAAGGTCAGCTCAGTGGGTTTTTGGTGTGATCAGCACTCTTAGTCTAAAGACAATGCTATGCTCCTCCTGTTTCTTGATAAGATATGCTTGTGGGAATTCTGTTTTTGTGGCCTACATAGGTCACAGAGAGAGACTTGGCATCTTGAATGAGAGTGGTAATTCACATTTTCAGGGCATGTTTAACTCTCAGTTGGAAGTGGCTAAGTTTGAAGGTGCAGCGATCCGTAGTGTGAGTGGCATCCGAGGCCAGATCAAAAAGGCCCTCAGAGCTCCTGTGGGTGCTTTCAGAGCAACATTTGAAGACAAGTTGCTGATGAGTGGTAAGTTGCACATTGCATGTAAGATATCACACAACTTTCATCCTTCTTCACAGATTGTAAAGCTGTGTCTCAGAATTCTGGGATTTGATAATTGAGATGTGAATTCACAAAGTAAGAAATACCTTGTGAGATGCAGAGTGAAATTCAAAAGAAGTGTTTTTTATGTTGGATTTCTTTCACTTCTACTCAGAAGTCATATAGTATGCAGATGAAAAGGCTTGAGTTGAAGACATGCATCTGCATTAAGTGTTTTAATGCTTTACAGAGCGTGGTTGTAGTGTTTAACACAGGCTTTGTCCTTGAACATGATGAGTTGAATTTAGTGGTACAAGTGCTAGAGGACACTTTTCTGAGAACTTTTTCCTGTAACCTTTTGGGGAAATTGTGCAGAGGATCTCCTGTGTTTGCTGAGTGTCACTGTGATGTTGAGAATATGAGTTTATACTTACTTGGGTTTATATGACCTGTTTTCCTACATACACCAAAATCACAGATAGTGCAAAATCAAAGCAAGTTAGTTCTTTTATAAAAATAGGCAAAGGAAAAGAAAATTGGTTTTGTCAGTAATTATATAGGCACATTACATATATGAATTCTATTGCTTGTTCTTGAATATGAATGATGAACAGGATAGTATTCAGCTGCCTACTCTTCATGAATCTGTGCTGTTCATGCCTTTATGGGGTTTTGCATTGCTTTTACCATAAGCTGAAGACATTTGGTCTATATACCAAACACACTGCTAGCATGTGGTGCAGTATCTGTTCTGTTCAGGCAATCTTTCCTTAGAGTGTGGATGTGATGAACTCTTTATATTTCATATTTTTAGAGCCAACTAACGTTCCCTTTTCTTTCAGATATTGTTTTTGTGAGGACTTGGTATCCTGTTTCTATCCCAATGTTTTATAACCCTGTAACATCCCTGCTGAAACCAGCCGGTGAGAAAGATAGTTGGAGTGGAATGAAAACAACAGGCCAGCTGAGGTATGAGCAAGGCATCAAACTGAAACAAAACAAGGATTCTCTCTATAAGGTACATTTCTGTTTTGTTTTGTTTTGTTTTTTAAAACCAGTCAAATTTGCAGCGTGTCTCAGACCTGTGCAGACTGAGAGCAGTATAAATACTTGTTCATACACATGCATGTGGGACTTTAAATTTTTATCTACAAGGCACAGTCCTGGCATGAGATGGAAATAAAACAGTTGAGAGTAGATTGTTATGGGTCAGTTAAAGTTTATAAAGTAATCTGCAGAGTAGAAGTCTTCTCCAGAAGCTTACTGAGACTTCTGCTGTAGTAATTGGGGTGAACATATCATTTACAGTTCAGTCCAAGGATGTCAGAGGATGTTGTTTTTTTACTTTTGGTTTGTGTTTTTTATGCTTTGTTTGGTTTGGGGTTTTTTTGAGGGATGTGTATTTCTGTTTTGGTTTGTGGTGTTTTGTGGGGTATTTTCCCCACTAAAAGATGAAAAATTAAAGTTTTTTAAGATCATGAGTGTTATATGTATGTTCTGTATTCATTCTCTTAGCCTATTGTGAGGGAGAAGAGGCACTTCAATAAGCTCCACATTCCTAAAGCACTGCAGAAGGCACTGCCTTTTAAGAACAAGCCTAAGAATCTTGAGAAGAAAGGCAAGACTCCAAAAGACCAGTGGAGACCAGCTGTTATCAGGGAGCCTCATGAAAAGAAGGTAATTATCACTTACTCTGAAACAAGGACTCCTGAAGGGTAAATGTGTTGTTTAAAGCTTTTCTGACTATTGTTTTGGCATTTGAATCTACTGCTAATGCTAAAGATATATATGTTCCTAGTGAAAAATGATCACTTGCAATTTGTTTTCTTCCTGTTTGGCACACAGTATGTATATGGAACTGTCACTGAGTGGATGGTGTCTTATTTTTTAGACTAGTAGGTCACCTGAAGCCTAAATACGACTTTTGTCCTTGTCACAGCACTTGCAAGGTGTTTCACTTGTATTTAGTGCTCTCATATTATGGGTGACTTAAATTGGCAGCTGCAGTTTTTTATTTGACTTGTCATTGCCATGCATTATTAACACAGACAGGATTTGAAGCAAATAGTCTGCTTCCAAAATTGAGAATTAGAGTGCTTACAGGGGCAAGAAGATCCAAACTGCAGTTTAAGTGTTCTATAGTAGCAATTAGGCACAGCCTTTTAAAAGCTATCTAATGAAAATCAGAGTTCACAAAAATTAAAGCTTTGATTAACTTCCTAACAGGATAAAAAATTAAACCATTTTAGAAATTGGGTAACAGGTGCAGAGATAATTAGGAACTTGCCTTGAATCTCAGATTCATTTTGTGTGTCTGCTGAGGTTACACTGTTTCTTGCTCACCAAAACTGAGCTGCATGTATATTGATTGTCTATTTTCTCTTCTAGATATCAGCTTTACTCAGTGCTTTGAGTACAGTGAATAATTACAAGATAAAGAAAGCCAAAGTAAAGCATCGGGAACAGCTTAAAGAATATCTCAAAGTTAAGCAGAAGGAGGATGAACAGAAATTCAAGAGGCAAAAGGAGGCTAAGAAAAAAGTCTATCGCATACTGGGACAAAGGGAGAAAAAGAGGCAGAAGTCAAGCTTGAAAGGATCTAGTAAGGGAGAGAAGAGTATGTAAAATTTCATCAGGTTTCAGGCCAAATGAGGAAATAGGGTAGCTGTGCAATTTTCTCTTGAAGAAACAGAAAGGCCTTGGACTACACCAAATGTGCTTTCAAGAGAAGAAAGAAATGCAAATATGACCTTACACTCTTGAATACATTTGGTATTGTATATAAATAAGATGTAGAAGTATGAATTGTGGTTTTTATACAGGAATATTCTGGAAGACTTCATATTTCAGTATATTTCTATGCATACTGCATATTTCTGCATTTTCTAGCCAATAAAGTATTTTAATCAATTACAGAATATTGTTTCTTTGTGTGTTGTCTTAGTGGACTTCTGTGAAAGAAAACTCTCCTGAATGTCTCCAAATATGTCCCTTTGACCTATTGCCTAAATTTTGCCCTTGGCAAATATTTTATTAAAAGGTGTGAAGATCAACAGTTTCTAGGTAGGAGTTTGAGAAATTCTTTATCTTTGATCAGAGTAGCTCGCTCTTGTGCTTAGATCATTTCCCCCTGCATGAAAGCATCTCAGTTTTTTCCACTTCTCACTAGGTTATTAAGCAGATCTTCAAAACAGTGTTGCATCTAGATCTTGTGTTACTTGGCCAGTTTTGGCACCCTGAGGCTGTCAGTAGGTCCCTCACTGACTGCAGCTTTCTGGGCAAACAGTATCAGACCTTCCCCAGATGTGTGTAGTAGCTACTCTGGGATTTTCTGTGGGGTTGGCACTGACAGGATAGCTTGCTTCCTTTGGGAAAATGTTCCTGTGTACAGCCAGCTTGGTTCCATGGTACATTGTTAGGCTTAAGATGAATGGAGAGAAGAGGTGGTAGATGGTTTCAATCCTGTCAAATTAACTGACAGTTGAAGTCTTTCTCTGTATGACAGAAGACTTTGAACAATCATTTTGTTGGAAGAGCAGCAGAATTTATTTTTTATGCCATATATGGCATACAAAAGTAGTTACTATGATATACCTATTTTTAATACTTCATCCTCAAACAGGCAGTGGGGCAGATAATATCAGTAATTTCTTGGTCTCCTTCCTGAAAAAGTTTACTCTTTGTCATCAAGCTGAAATTCATTATTATTACACTGTAGTAATATTTGCTATCTTAGATGTGAGATCCCATGTGGGACCAGGCTGCCTCACACAAAAGCCTTTGGTTGAATGGGTCTGTAGATTTTTTTTTTTAAACATTTAGTATTTTGGGATTTTCTTAATTAATCTCATAATGTTCTGTTTACTGATATTGAAATTCTAATGCATTCATCTTTGTCTATATGATACTAGGCTGACACCTGATTCAAATTAATTTGTCAGTAATTTTTTTTTCCCTTGTGAGATTCAGATGAGGTCACGTGAATATGAAAACATGGTTTATGTTTGAATAATTGAAGAGTCTCTGCTGAATAGACAACTGCTGCCTTCAGAGACTTACAAGGAAATTGTTGGCATTTTGCCCCACGGAGTAGTACAGGATGGTTGGCCATGACTTTGTTTCTGCAGGGTTCCTTCTGCTTCTGTCCAGCTGTGCTAGGCTCGGTCTAATTAAGCCATCAAGGAAGTGTTTCTATTAACCCTGGTTTTATGCTGTTGTGAGTGAACTTCCATCTTAGGCGCTGTTTGCATCTTCCATGTGTTCACATGTGACAAGCAGTTGCCTGGAAAGTTAGCACTGCAACATTAGACTAGGTTTTCACATTTGCCATTTGCATGTAATGAAAAATAACTTAGATCTGGTTTATCCATAATAGCTCTGCCAGAGACAAAAATGGTGGGCTTCAGTCTTCATTGTGGAAGAGCCAACTGAGAGTGAAGATGTTACTCCTGGGAAGACAGTGAAGATACTTGTTTTGGATTATGCTTCTTGCCTCCTTTAGGTGGCTTTCTTTAATGGGAGAGAAAACGTTGGAAATTGACCAGACTTGTTTGACATGAACACAAGTTTAGTAAGCAGCGGGTGGTAGGTGGGAGCTGGTGTGCATAGTGAGCTCTGCCGAGAGAAAGGTGGTGGCACTGGGGCCGGGTCAGGGCCTTCCCTGTCGGGTCAGGGCCTTCCCTGCCGGGTCAGGGCCTTCCCTGCCGCTGCTCCCGCTCCCGATTTCCAGCCCTGCCGAGGGAAAGGCGGTGGCACAGGGTCCGGGTCAGGGCCTTCCCTGCCGGTTGCTCCGGCTCCCGGATTTCCAGCCCTGCCGAGAGAAAGGTGATGGCACCGGGTCCGGGTCAGGGCCTGCCCTGCCGCCGCTCCTGCTCCCGGATTTCCAGCCCTGCGAGCAGGCTCCAGGGAGCCCTGCCCGCTGAGGAGGCTGGTATTTCTGCCAGCCTGAAAAGAGCTACAGCCCCTGCCTGGCTGGAGACACGTTAATACTGCTTTTGAGGAGAACCACCAAATGCCAGCTAACAAAGGTACTTGGGTTTTGTCCCCAGACAGGAAATAAATCTTGGTTTTAGTGATAACAGCAATCTCTCACAGTGCTTTTGGCCTGGTTTTGGCACGGATTGTTTCAGCTGTGCCCCCGCCCAGCCCCACATCCCTCGCCACAGCCTCCAAGTAAAAGTGCCCTAGGAAAACAAACAATATTTACTGCTCGTCCTCAGCTGCTGCCACAGCCTGGGTTATCAGAGGAATTGCTGGCAGCAGGCCTGGGCTGGCAGGTGGCGAAGGAGGGGCTGAACTGTTCTTATCTTGGATAAGCCCAGTCCGCGCTGTGGGAGGTGCAAATAATTAGCGGTTGTGCTCGTGATTAAGCCTAAGGCAAATGTGGAAAACTGTAACAAAAGCAAAGTCGTTTGTACAACGATTTCCGTGCTAAAAAAAGTAACGTGCTGGTAGAAGGTGCCATACAGGTCGTGCAGGCAGGGTAATACAAAATGAACTGTATGCCCAAGTATTTCACATGGAAGTGTACGCTCCCTAATTGCCTGTGAGCAGGGGGATTTCAACTGCAACAGTTCAGCCTGCCCAGCTGCGGAAATGTGTAACTTGAAAGAAACTGAAATTGCAAGGAAACAGGCATTGGAATCAAACATAAATAGAGGTGTTGAGGGGTCGACTGGCAGCCAGGAGGGCGGCTGTGTTGCTGATGTTACCCATGGAGCTGTTTGTGGAAGTGGTTAGCAAAGGCTAATGCCAGGTGAAGGACAGCTGGGGGCTCACTTTTAAATAAAACATTTCCCAGGAAGCATAAAGCTAGATGAAGACAATCTTCCCTTTTGGGCTATCTACCCAGATTCACTTTACCAGGCCTCATTCCTCCTAGGTCTTAGTGTTGTTTCAGTCTGGTCTCAGGCTGGAATTGGTGATACACCTGCTGGAGTGAATGTGATCTCCTGCCCTATCCTAGAGGCTGGGTTGTGGCAAATACCCCCTCCAGCAGCTTGCCATGTGTCTGTCAGGCATGCCCCTCCCCTGGCTCCAGCTGCTCAGTGTTTCAGGTGCTCACCGTCCACACTGTCAGGTCACCCTGTTCTTCAGCTGTGGCAGAAAACCCCTCTGACTTACTTAAGAAGTGATCTAAAATGCATGTGAAGGTAGTTATTAGCTATTAGCTATTGGCAGAGGTAGAAATCATACCGGGGCCAACCAGCTTTGAGAGAATTATTTTATACTGCTTGCTATTTTTAAATGGAATTACTTCTTTGTAATGGTTTGCAAATAAAAACTCTGCTTACATGGAATTTCAAACTAAGTTAATGTGATATTGTGGCATAGCTATTGGATCAAATTGATATAATTAAAATAAATATGTTAGACTGTCAAAATACTTCTGTGCTGTGTGTAATGCTCAACACTGTTTGCATATACAAAGCTAAGCCCAGACTCCATCACTCAAACCAGTCTATGTCTGTGTTGGGTGATGCAGAGGTCCTGTTTATCCCACAGCCACTGTGCACCCACAGCTCTAAATGAATTCATTGACATCTGCACATGTGTGCATTGCTGCTTCATACCAGAACTGTAATTTGTTCCTGGCCATCAGAAGAGTCTCAGGGTGTTTAGCATTGGCACAAATGAATGCAATTACATGTATCAGATACTGGTTTCTCTGCAACCAATTCTAAACAGTGTCCTTGCAGTAACTTTAAAGGTCACTGTTGATGGGGTCTCACATTTGCAAACACCAAGCTTAATTTGTTGTCTATTTTAATGTATTGTCCTGAAGTTATTGGGTTTTGAGAACATAGAATCTATTAAGAAGCTTAATAGAGCAGCTCATTCCAATTATAAGAAGTGTATTGGTGGAGAAAATGGAAATGCAACAAAGATCAATGTATTAAGTAGTTGCCTGAATGGAGGAAATAGAGGAAATAGATGAAAATTAACTCTCTTTGGTACAAAAAATATACATGTTTCTATACAGTACTAAAAATGTTGGGTTGCTTATATTGTAGGTGATGATAAAGCATTTCTATGCTGACTGTATAAAATCAGATACAGAGCTATCCACAACTTTTTCCTTCATTCATTTCTTTTCCCAAGATGTTGCTGGGTACAGTTGAATTTGTTTTGTCTTCACTTTTTTTTTTTTATTTTAAATTTTCCTTCTGGTTTATATTTCCCTCTTTTGGAGGTTCTTAAATTCCTGTGCTGGAAGATTGTGTTGAAAACTTATTTGGCACCAAAATAACTTAGCAGTGAACCTGAGATAGGTCATCTGTGATGATGCAGTCTGGAGCAACTGGCTCTTTGGCTTTGAATTTCTGTTGCTAAATGCCAGGTTTCCTGAGTGAAAAATCAGGGTTTCAGATTATGGCCTAAGGATGTGGGCATTTGGATAGTGATCCTGAGTGAATGTTGCCAATTTCCTTTATCAGTGGTGTCTGAAGAAAGAAAACAGGGGAGGTACTTTTGACTTGGATGAATGAAACTTGCTGCAGTTTGCCATGTAGCACAGTTTGGTGTGTCATCTGCTTTGGCAAAATCTCATGGGGAGGCAGAAGAGAGGGAAAAGTCTTGAGCCAGTTTTTGCTTTTCCTGCATTTTCTGCTGTAGCCCCTCTTGCACTGGCAGTCACGATTGAAACATGCTTGAAACATGTTTGAAAACTGCTATTGTAATTATTCTTCATTTACTCTTAAGGGCAGGTTTCACAGAGCTGTGAAACAAACCTATGATCCATAGAAATTCAATATTAAAAGCTAGTTGGATTTTTACACTATCATCCATTTACTAATTTCACCTTTTGTGGTATAAACAGGTTGCCATTTAAGCCTCATTTTAAATTATCTGTGGATAATATCTGTGGAGGAGTTCTCAAGGCTTTTTTTGAGTACTAGAAGACCATAACCTGAATGTGAGCAAAACTAGGTAAAGACTTACTCAAAAGTTCACTCAAACACAAATTGTATATTTGCATTAGGTTTTTACTTTGAATTGCCTGAACAAATATTTGTCTTGTTTTCCCATGGCAGGAGGAGAAGTCCCCTGGAGAAAGAAGTCCCCACCACCATGTTGTGGTAAAGAGATGAAGAATGATCAGGAGCCTTTTACTCAGCGTTGCCCCTTCTGTAGGAATGGGGAAAGGAGTAAAAACACAGTGCTGGAGGTGAAGCTAGGAATGGGGATGTATCATAGCTGGGACTGAACTGAAATGTGCTCATTTCTTCCCTCTGGGATTTGCATTAAACCTGGCACTTCAGTACCTGAGTAAGAACAAGAGCTGGACCACAACAGGGTCAAATGTTACAAGCAAAGATAGGTTAAAATAACATTAGCTGTAGCTGAAAATCACTTCAGTCTCATGACGCCTGCTAAGATTGTCTCAGGTCTCTTTCTCAGTTTTGGCTTAAGATCATAAGTTCCTTATTTTGGTTCTGCTTTTTTGTGTTTCTTGGGTTTTTTGAGTAATATGTATCTAAAGATGCTAAAGAAAAACACCACTATGTTATAAGATTTCTCTTTTATGCTCAAATTTTCAGCATGTGTTCACAGTGGTTTTTGCCCTTTCAAAAATTATCAGGAGAGGCTGCAAATCTTACAAGACTGCATCCTGTTAAAGATTCAGGGGTTTTCAGATCATGTGATAGTTTCTAGGGCACATTGTTCATTACAGACAGTAACAACACAGGGAACAGGATGGATTATTGAGGATCTTGATAGATGATTATGTGATCTGAGACTGGTCAGAACTTGAAAAGAATGATAGAGATCTTTATTCCTGAAAATAATAAACTCCTGACTTTTGATGGGATTGCTCATATGATTTAAATGAGGAACTCTTTTTTGGAAGAGGTTTAATTTCCAGCCTACTGACAGGTGTGCATTTTTAAATTATTTTATCCAGTTTTTCCTCCTTGTTCTTCTGTTTCCAAGATTCATTGCTTAAGCAATTAAAAAAAGAATCTAGTTTTCAATAAGTTGTTTATTCCAGTGCTGTATAAAGTAATTTAGTTCACTTGGATTTACAAAAAGTCTTTTTACAGAGTTCATTACAAAAGGTTCTTCAGGAAACAAACAGACCGTGAGTTCAGACCTCCTCCCCCCATGATGCTCCATCTGTCTGGACTGGATCTATTGTAGACACATAATAACCTTTGCTCACATCCAGGAAGGAACAGACTTTCAAAAATTATTCCCAGAGTTGAACTGCATATGTTTTTGGCAGGTTTTCTATTCTATAAGGTGTCCTTTCTGGCAAAAGTGTGGGGAAAGCATATGTAAATGTGTCAGGAATGTTCCAATAAAAATTTTGCTTTGCAGAATTCCATTTACAAATGTTGGACATGGTGTTATTGTTGACCTTGCTTGTTTTGTAGCTTTTGGTTAGTGAGGACTGGTCCCTCAGGACAGAGTACCTTCTCTGCTTTGAGACCAGTAACATCTGCTAGGTTTGTTCTGCCTCTTGAGAGGTGGTCTCTGCAAGTCCCACAAGACTCAGAACTTGGTTTAAAGGTATCTTTCCAAAATGCAGAACTGTTTTCTACAGCTTCAGCACCAGTGTTAACGAGGGAACAGCAAACACCTGGGAATTTCACCACTGAGGTATGCCTTGCCTTGATTGGGAGAGCATAAAACTGTTCCCACCTGTCTGGGAACTCTCTGGTTGGCTGCCCGGCAGATGAGAGCCTTCCTCCCGCCGATCCCTCGAGGGGCTGCCTGGAACAGAGGCAGTGCTGGGAGCTAGACAGTGTTCAAGGAATAAAGCAGGGGTTTATTAAAAGGCCTTCAAAGGATACACCTTGGGCAGAACAAGAGCCTGGCTGAGGCTACACCCAAGATGGATGAGGGGTCACATGTTTTCACACTTTTGTAAGTTTTTTCCATTTACATATTAGGGTTAATTGTCTAATTACAGCTTCAGGTTATGAAGTTTCATCCTCTAGATTGCTCTCCTCAATTCACTGTTGTTTCGATTTTTGGGGCCTGAGGCTGCAATGGTGTCCTTGGTTCTTAGGCTGGAAAAGGGTTGTTTTGTGTAACTAAACTGTGAGGAGAACTTGCTAACACTTTATATGAAGTTCAGAGTTACACACTAATATAGTACAGAATCTGGAAAATAGGAAAGCTAAAACTTAAGGCATCACCACCTGTGCGGCAAGTGGGTTGACTGCCAGGAGCAAGGGCTGGTGAGGCTATAGCTGTCCTGTCCCCCTGCTCTGGCTGTGCCCTCTTGTCTTGCCCTTGGACAGTTTTGACTCTGTGGTAACCTGAGGGTTGTAAAGCAGATGCTGCAATAGCCCTGAGTGTGCCAGAAGCTTCACCACACACAACCAGCATTCAGGTGATAGTGTTGGGACTCAAACATGAGAAAGTACAGAATAGACTTGTGGAGGTGGGTGGATTTTTTGTTGTTGTTTTTGTTTTTAATCTTTCTGGTGGAGAACTTGCTGTTTCCACTGTCAATGTAACTTTTACATTCTAACTGTCCCCAAAATATGGGAAAACACTTTGTGAAGAGTTCAGCAGCAAATTAATTGCTTCCCTACCCATAGAAGCAGTAGTCTGCAGCTGCCTGTCCCTGGCCATCATTCCTGATTCTTGTTATTAATTCTGCCTGAATTAATACTAATGAGTCCTGTAGGGCTTTTTAACTGCACAAGGGAATGCCCACGTTTTGGGGGGAGAAAAAGAGAGAAGGGCTGATGGCCAGACCTCAGAGAATCATTGCTGTTTTGGAAGAGAAAGTCAAAGTACCTACGTTCCTCTCAGGCATCGGGTTTTAATTCTGTCATTGGCCCCCTTGCTGGTGGTTGAGTATTCCTTTCTGTAGGCATGATGCGGGTGCGTGTCTGAACCTGCATTGTCAGACTCTGCTTTGCCTCCTCACTTGCACTCCCAACAGGGGGCTGCAGGGCAGGAGGTGCTGCTCAGCTCTGCAGCTGCAGCAGAAGAGAATGAGGACAAGGCACAGAGATGCATTGTGCTGCGTGCCCGCTCCCACATCTGCTGGGAAGCTTTATGCATTTTTGTACAATGCTTTAGGAGCTCTAGATGGGAGCTGGTCACTCACTTTATTGTGAGGTACCTGTTGGAGGTACAGGATGAAAGCCATCAGTGACCTACAAGTGACATTGCCAAACTGTAACAGCAGGTGTAGGAAAATGTAAATCTTTGGGCAGCGCTGCAAGCCTTGTCCTAAGCTGAAGCAATTCTAAATTCAGATATTTGTAAGGTCCCATGGTACTTTATAAATCCTGTAGAGCACTCTCCAAAATCTGGAAGCTCTGTCTCCTCTTGCTTTGAAGCCAAGAACACTTAGAGCTAATTCTCTCTTCTTTGCCCTTGCCATTGACCTCATTTATGGAGATGAAAGAAGAAAAAAACAATTAGCTCACTGGGAAATTCTATTATGTGGAAGGGAGGTGGACGTTTGATCAATACTCTTGGGCTATGGTCTCAGCTGGAAGGGCAGATTTTTGTCTCCCAGAGGGAGTGATGCCTGTTAGTCCCTGAGGCTTGCAAGCGGGAAAGATAGAGATCCAGCCTTTCACTTCTGGAAAACTAAAAGATGCCGCTTTCATCTTCTCAAGAAATGAAGAATGAATATATATTGGACATAATTCATCCTGTTGTTGGGGTAAAAGGGCTCAGTAGGGAAATGTGCCTTTTATTCAACTGTGCCTAATGGTATAAAGCAGAACCCATCCCAGCCTCTTGCTCCTCCAGCCTGGAAGAGATTTCTCTTTGACTTTCACAATGCCTTACTGCATTCCAGCCTGTTAGACTTTCTCTGAGTCCTCCCTTGCTCTCTCCCCTTGCTGACAGGAGGGGCCCTGGGCCTGCACCCGTGCTGGGGGCTGGGGTGTGCCCATGGCCTGTCCCCCTGAGGGCAGCCTGTGCCCCCAGGCTTTCAGCTGTCACTCCAAAGCAGCCTCTGCTACACTGAAGCAGGTGAAGCAGACCTGCCTGCTCTTAAATGTTAATGTCCTCACTGGAACAAATTAGCATATATTAGGGGAGGAAAAGATAAGTGGACTTTTACCTTTGAGGCTACTCTTGCACGGTTTGAATCAGTGGTTTTTTTTCCCCTATTCACTGCAGAAAAATATTAATTTATCTCCTTTAAGGTATGTTATCATGAAAAGACAGAGATGTCAATATTTGTGAGCTCAAGGTTTAATTTCTACTGAAAGAACTGTTGAGAAGCTTTTGTAATATATGGTAAAAATTTGTTGTAAAGATAAAAGCATAAACTAGCACTGTTAATGCTGGGGAAATCTTACCCCTCTGCTAATGTCCTCTAACATACACATAATATTTTCATGCCACTAGTTGCCTTTTGGAATGGATAATTTGCCATAATGAGTAAAGCAGTTAATCTGCTGAGCCTCCTATTTTCCTTCCAGCTATAGCTAATATGGAGAGTTATATAGTAGATATATTTTGCATTTTTATTCTACCTCTAATAGTCTCAGTGGTTTTTACTCGTGTAAGAAGCCTCTAAGCTACTCTGATAGCAGAGAGATCATAAATTATCTGCTTTTGCCAAGGTGGAAAACAGAGCAATGGCATGGCAGGTGTCCTTTAGTGTTCCTGGTGCTGCATTTAGAGCATTGTAGCTGTGAGTCACAAAGCAGTAGTTTCATATATCTTTATCCTTTATTTAAAAAAAATAATAATGATTTAACTTCATTTTGGCAGGTTTTATTCCAGGTCATGTATCTTTTCCTTCCCCCCGATATGCAACTGGATCTTCATCAATCTTTTATTGGCTCACTGGTCAGAACATGATGCTGACAGTGCCAAGGTCATGGGTTCAATCCCTGTGTGGGCCATTTACTTAAAAGAGTTGGACTTGGTGATCCTTGAGGGCCCCTCCCAACTCAGAATATTCTGTGAAGTCCATCCCTAGCTCTCTGGTACTTGTTTTGCCCTGGGAGCTCAGGTGTAGCCCCAGCACTGCACTTTCCCCAGACACGCTCTGTGTGTCCTGGCAATCCCTTGGCTCCCCTCCCCACTGGTCTGCTAGCTAAATCCCAGAAAATTTGCTAGGCTTCTGATGTAGCAGATAAGACACAGGCTTTTCTGATTAAGGTGAGTGATCACTGATCTGCTACACCTTGCTTTGCAGGTCTTTCAGCATCAAATATTCAGTGCCAGGTGGCTGAAGTTGGTCCATGTAAAGGTCATGACGGCTGTTGCACTGGGAAGAAGGTGCTGCAACCAGGTAAGAAGGAAGGCTCTGCTGCACCATTGATTCCTTGGCATTGCTGGAAATGTCCTTAGAAGCCCCTGACTAAGGTAAGAAAATGTCTTTCTAAGCCAAGTATGCTGTTGTTTTTCTATCTGTTACTTGCTACATGAAGTGCAAGGGGCTAGCTGAGCTGATGTTTTTTTTGATTGTGCTGCTTTCTGAACATTGTGTTCTGGAATGGGCTCCAGCTGCTGCATCCCTGGGAGTGGCAGTGGACAGAGCACTAGGTACTGCATGCTGTGTCCTTGTGAGTACTCCTAGAGAGGCCCTGGCCAAGGCTTGCAGTCTCTGCCAATTTTTCTTCAGGCCTCACCCCTGGAGTTTTTTGCTGTTAGTTTTCAGGAAGATAAATAGCAATGCAGAGCTGTCTGTGTGTAGCAGTAGTGGTGACTTACTCCTGCCAGAAGTGAGGTTTCAGTGTGGAATCTGCTCTGGACCCTGGCACAACTTCTCTCTGCTCATCAATGTAGATTAGTCATGGAACCTCGCCTGCTCTACAGTTGATTATTTCACTATTGTTTGGGCTTACAAAATTATTTGTTGCTAAATATAGCAACAGCTCTTTCCCCCATACAGTTTATGGAATAGGCAATTTGTCTGCTTCCATTTAGGAAGTCCTTCTCCCTGGTTAGATGATGCAGCACAAGATGCCCTCTACCCAGAAACAGTGGAGCTTTCTGAGGGGAGCTCTGGGCACACCTGGGCATGCTTCACTTCATGGTCTGTGACCAGGACATGGGTATGAGCTGTTATCAAACTGGCTCAAAGGGAGAGAAAAATAGCTGGTCCATAAAGTTCTGGTAGCAAGGGGAAGCTGATTTGGGTGGAAGCATACATGCCCTTTTGGACTGGGGATGCTCACTTTGGATTGTGTCAAGGAGGAGTACAGCTGCCTTCAATGAGCAAAATGGGCATGAGAAAGTAGTCCTGGTCATGAGGTGGAGTGCAGTGATAGGATCACTGGTCAGTCAGCAGGCTGAAGTGGTTTATGATTCTTATGGTGCTGAGATGCACATAAAGGTCTGATGGAGCTGAGCAGCCTTTCTGCAAGGCTGTTTCTTGGAAGTGTGGGTGACCTTGGAAACAGAAGGGCCCTCCTTCCAAGAGGCCTGCTCAGAAAGCCTTGCAGTACTGCAGAAGAGGCATTTTGCAATGCACCAGGTGGTGGGGACCAGCACAGGCTGGGATCAGTGCAATCTGGAATACCAGGTGGCAGGCTGCAGCCTGGTGCCAGCACAGGCTTGCTATCGTTCTTGTCATATAATTCATTGGTGATCTCGCTAATTTGAAATCCGATCTGTGTTTTGTATTGACTTAAATATCTTCTGCCAAATGAGTGCTAGTGTGAAAATCTACCATTAATTGTTTGTCAAGACACAGCTGAAGAAACAGTCAAAGTGAGTATGACTCACTTGAAAGTGCTTTTCACCTCCATTTCCTCTCTTCTTTCTACCATGTTCACCCCCATCTCCCGTGTCTTTGCAGAGTGATGCTTTCTTTAGGGGAAAACACTGGGGCTTTGGCATAGAGAACTTTGCAAAGGTACTGCTCAGGCTGCTGGAGCTACTGAAATACTCTGAGTAGCAGATGACAGGTTTTCTGTCACTGCTGCATTTCTGGTGCTCTGAATCTTTTTCTGGATGTCTTCAGTGGCATTTCACAGCAGAGTGAGATTCAGTGACCTTTTGCCAGGTCATCACCATGGGGTTTATTCTCGCTTTTCTCTCAGTTGAGAAGCAAATGCTGCTGGCACAGTTGGCAGGTAAGACTGCACTGCAGATGAATCTGATGTGATGGCACTACTGCAGTCTGGAGGGATGAATGTGTGGCAATCTCTAAAGCCAGGTAACTTCTCAAGTCTTGCTTGTGATATGGCAAAATGAAGTGAAATATTTTCAAGTGCTAAATAGGTGGGGTATTGTGCCTTCTTGCTACTGCATTTTTGTATGTATTTCAGGAGAAAATAAATAGCTTTAAAAATGTGGGTCTGTCTATGGCAGAAGTAGCACTGAATTGAAACAGTGTGAAGAAAACAGTTGTGTTTGCAAGCTGTCTGAGAAACTTGCCTCTGATTGGTCTTCTGGGTTAGCAGAATGTGACAACCTATAGCAACAAAAGTGAACAAATACGGGATAAAATACAGGGTCTGCTTAAAAATTTAAGAAGTTGAACTCCAAAACCTCTGAAGGATGTTTGTATTGGGATTTTTCTTCTTAGCAGTGTTTCTAAACAATCTGGAGTGAATTAGACCCCTACAATTGAAAATTTAATTTTGGGTCATCTTTAAATGAAGTCTAAAAGCATTAGACTCTGCTTGGCCAGGATCTGTGCTTTGGGCCCAAGCCCAGCATGTCATCTCCAAATCAATTCCAAGGTCCCTTTCCAGCCCAAGCTACCATTGATTACTTCTCTTTCCTTTTAACAAAAAGTCATCTCTGCAGTGATCACATTATATATCTTCGTCAGTAAATCAGGAAAGGCAATTTCAGACCGAAGGAAGCTGCTGCCTGAGGAAGCACTGTGGCTTATCTCTGGCAGCAGTGCAGCAGCTGGTGTGTGTGCCTGGGCTGGCCAGCAGGGCCACCTCTCGGGCTCACAAGGCTGCAGCTGCTTAGGAGTCATGCAGAAAGGAGTGTGGATACAGGTCTTGGGCACCTGCTCTTCCCATCTCAAGTCTTGGAGACAGTTTTACCTTTTGATTCATTTTGGTGGCAGAGTATAATCCTGGCAAGAGGGAGGTGCAGTTTGGTGGGGCTTGCTTCTGATGGGCTGGTGTGTATCAGAGGTGTTGGTGGTGTGTGTTTTGTCACCTCTTCAGTGACAGGCTGCATCACCTGGCAGGAGATCTCACTCTTGACCCAGCTGTGTTGTATCTTGACAGAAGATAGGGAATACAGGATGGTACTATGACAAGATTGTAGGACTGCTTGTGTGGTATGACTTAATTCAGACTTTTTAAGCAACAGCTTTGTTTTGGCTTTTTTTCAGGTGAAAATACTCTTTTTTTAGTAGGAACTGTCATGGGAATCCCATGGAAAAGAACTGTAAATAGGGGACTGATGTATATTCAGTTTGTGTCAAGGCATATGAAATGAAAATAAATCTCCTAAAATAAAGGCCAGGTGGCAATGCAAGCCAGAGCAATGATGCCTTGTGTGCTACTAACTTTGTTAGTGCAGTTACCAATAATTACCACATCCCTAAATGACCATATTGTATTCAGTAGTGTCAGTAAGGTCAATTCACAGTCATAGGATGAAAGGGGACACTCCAATAGCTCTTAATGTGCATCAAAATGAGAAGATTGATATTGACAAGGTGACCTCAGCTCCAAAGGGGCAGTTTATTTTGAATGGCTGTAGTTTTGTTTTGCTTATGATTGACAGCCTCAGTGGTATGACTATTTTCTTTCTTAATGTGTTTTTTTTCCTTTGTCTTGAAGGAGCACCCCAGTTCGTGTTAGCTATTACATCTAACACAGCTGGAGCACAAGCAAGTAGAGACCAGTAAGATTTTCTGTAGAAAGTTGCTGCACCCCAGTGCCCAATGTCCCCCAAGTGCCCTTTGATGGTTCTCTGGATGACCCCGGCTCTGTGTTAATGTCTGGCATTCAGTTCCGCAATTAAAATGGGTGGCCTGACATCAGTTCCGAATTTGTCTTCCCTTCAATTTTTCATGTCCACCAAATTCATTCTTTTGTCCTCTTAACCTTCTCTGTGTCAGATAACTGTGTGTTTTATCCTCCAGTTGCCATCAGTGGAAAGTTTGCTGTAATTTATTTACAATCTCTCATATTTTTCTCTTTTTCCATTGAGTTTTGTACTTAAAATGAATTTAATTGATATTCTGTAAAACTTGAAACCATCAACATTCTTCTATATACAGCATAGCTTTTTTTTTTTCCTCCCAAATAAAGTGATTAAAAAGTTATGCTGTACACTTTTGGGAGGAAGAACTGCACATTCTTCTTCATTGCCTGCAGAACACCTGGGTACATACAAATTTGTAAACTTTAGTTAGTTAAATGTAGGCCTTGCAGACTGTTCTCTGGTTATATTGGGCAATTAGAAGTTCAGGCTTAGGGAGCACTGTTGCTATCAGTGGAATGAGAAAGCATTTTTAATAAACATAGTGGATATCTCCAGGATTTGACTGTTTGAAACTATTGGCTGTGGAGGGAGGTTATGCTGTTACTGCTTGAGTGATCAGTGCAACTGTTCTCAGCCATGTGGAGGAGAAAAAGAAGTCGTGAAGTGTAGGAATCTTGTGAGAAAACACAACTTTCAGTAGAGGGCTCTTTAACCTCAGCTTCCTTGTAGGTTAAAAATACTTTTATGGCATTTCTTCCTGCAGAATATGGTGCTGCAGCTGTAGAAAATGCTGAGCACAGACTAAAATAAATTGTACAAACAGAAGGATACACATCCCTCTCCAAGCCTCTTGGTTTGGTATAATACAGTGTAAGATATTTGTAAAACAGACAAAAAAGAAATACTCATCCTTGACATTTACAATATATAATGCAGCTCTGAAGCAACTTCTGGTGCAGAATTTGCTGCATTTGTCTTAGGTAAATGGATGGCAAAGGGATGCTTGTTCGTTAGAAAATCTAGAATAATGGGGCCAGGAGCAGTAACTGGTCTCAGAGATGTGAAGTGTGGGGAGGTGACTCGGCAGTCCTGAAGATGTGAGGGCAGGCAGACAGAGCTCAAATGTCTGGCGCTTTCTGCTCCCTTCTTTATCTGGTTGAGGTCCCTTTTCCCCCACTAAAGCTCTGGTGATGCCTGAGCAGCAGCATGGGGTGGCTGTTGCTTCTTGCCT
>NW_005054300.1:16330277-16366839 GCF_000277835.1 Geospiza fortis
ACATGGTTTATTTTTGTTCTTCCATCAGTACCCATATTGCAATTTCAGCTGTGTCCCATGTCCATGAATATTTGGAGTGAATGTTGTTACTAATAAATAGCAGGCAAATATAACTCTTCTGTCTTGGTATAAGATAATACTGTTAATTCTTTTTTTTTAATATACAGGGAATACTTTGCTTTTAAGACAGGAAGAAGTAGGTACTTTTAAAACTAACTGTCTTCTCTGGCTTCCTTTTAGTCAAATAATGGGGGTAAAAAAAGAAAGCAAAAGTTAATGAAGAAAAAATCCTGATATTTTGACTAACTTTTAAAAATAAGTTAATAAATTATGCGTTTGTAATAAGTTTACATTGATTGCTCTCCCTTAGATATTAAGATTTATTCTCCCTGGAGTGCAGTAACTGAGGTGGAAACAGGCCAGCGTGCGCTCATTTGCTGCCCCTTGGGAAATGGCGTTTGCAGAGCAATGGCTGGCTGGAGACTCAGCCTCTGAAGGGGTTAAGAAATGGGAAGCAGAGCCAAGTCAGGGACTCCAGAGTGAGCCAGCTGCACAGAAGAGGTGGTTTTGTCAAATACTTGGAGAAGTAGCTCTGACTTCAGAGGTTGGTTTTGGCTGAGTAGGTTCACATTGCTGAGCCCCATCATGCTATGTGCTGTCTCTGTTTAAGGAATTATTTGTGTTTGGATGGGGCAGTTAAGGTTTGCTAATTTTTTTTTAAACTGATGACTGTTATAAACGATTTTTTTTTAGCTCAATACCCTTCATTGTCTCTGCTGTGGCTTTTTCTTCCCCCATGCAGCTGCATGGAAGCAGTTTGCTTCCATGTGTTCCCATCTTCAGTGATGTCCTGTTCTGTTCTCTGGCTCTTGAGCAAAGCTCGGGTTAAGCATCAGGACTGGGGAGTCTTTTTCTGTGTAATAGACTGAAAACTTCAACTGGTTTTACACATTGCCTTGGAAAATCTTGAGAGCTGGATTACAGCTGGGTTATTACAGATTGTCACTTTGCTAGATTTTTGTGCAAACTGTTTTAAATCCTCTCTCTCTTCCTAAGTTATCTCCATTAAAAGTTAGCACAAATACATGTGATAGAGCTAAACTCCATGGCTTGTTACAGAATACAATAGTAGGCCTTTTTTTATGATACTCACTCATGCTGGTGATAATAGATAATTTCTGTTGAAAGGTGTTTACTCTTAGCAGTATTTCATTAATGGAAGGAAAGGTTTCAGAACTTCTCTTGTAGGAAGTCTTCTGTTAGAAGTGCAAGAACAGGGCCCCTAGAGGCAAAGGGCCTGTGTTTTTCAGAGCAGTACAGTAATTGCTAGTCTTACTGTAATCCCAGGCTACTTTCTTGATCTGAGGACAGAGAGGAGGAGGGCTATGACAAGGGAAGTGTGCCTGTTTTCTCCCTTCTGGGTTAAGAAAGGGGGGGAATTTTGCTGATACATTTAAATTTTTTTTCTTGAATTAGCAGCTGAAAATCCAAGGTTTTCCCCTGCTACCCTGCAACTGGGAGCAGTTACTATCTGGTTACTATATGTGTATACAGTGAGTAAGCAAGCAGCATTGGTTTGCTTATTACTGCACTGAACCTCTAACTTGCTGTCAGGTGCTGTTGGCAGCAACAAGGACCCTTTGGAGGTCACTTACAAATAGTAGTTTAAGCTCCTACACAGAAAAATTTAAACTAATTGCCCTTGTGCTGAACAAACTGCTCTTTGCCAAGTAACATAATAAAGCAGTGCCTTATTGAAAGGAGGGAAGGACAGGACATCAGGAAGGAAATTGGGTTTGCACACACTTAAGCAGACTATTTCTTCCCCCATATCCTGGTATTATGAGAACTTTTCTTCTCTGATGCCTGAGGAGGCACAGTCCAGGCTGCCCATCCTGCAGCAGGAGCTGCTGGCACCCCAGGATGCCCAGAGGCTCCTTGGCTGCTGCTGTACTTGGGGTGCTGCCTAGAGAAGTTGGCTTCTGCTGCTCAGTCCTCTGCAAGACTGCAGCTCTTGCCTGCAACAGACAGACTGTTATGGGTCTTTCTGTGGCTGCTGTTTCCTTGTCCTGTGATCCAGACTTTCTCAAAGGAACAGGAGAAGTTAGGTTGGCTTCTTTCTGTGGAAAGTGTCTTGTTGCCTGCTGGCACTGGGCAGTAGATCCAGAAATAGTCTTTGCAGAGGTTCTATACTAGTAATTTACCTTTTGAATAATATTTGAGCAGGCACTTGAGCCAGGTGGTTTTATTCCATGATATATAACTGAACATTGGTTTCATGTTTCACAAGTACACAAAACAAAGAGCAGCAATAATAAGCTCAGAATATCTTCCTGCCAAAGTGTGTCTGTCCCTGGTCTGTGAGATTTAAATGCAAAAGGGGCCAACAGGGATCATCTTTTTGTTCTGTGCTCTGGGAAGGAATCTCATGGTATGAAATGACATATGGTGGATGTGGAGAATGGTCAGAGGCAGCTGAGCCTGGCTTATGCCACAGGCAAGTCCTTTGGTGTGGGGCTCTCCTGGCTGTGCCTGACATCCACCCGGTGATGTTTGCTGTCACTGTACCAGGCTGCTGTGTTTTACTGGTTATGGCTCATTTTACTGTGTTACTGGAGAAGTGGTAGAGGTTTATATAATTCTTGCAGATGTTACTGGAATAATATGGGATTGGAGAATTTCCATTTTCTGAAACCTGCTGGTGTTACACTCTAGGTAGTAGAAAGCACACATAATCTGTCAGTTCTAGCATTTTCTTAATGTGTTTATTTTCATATTGCAGTAGGAGTTTAACCTTTCTAGCTTGTTAGAAAAGACAAGACTGGTTTCTTTCAACAAAGTTTATGCAAATAGAGGCAGGAAATATAGGAAAAGTACAAAACACTTTACATTCATTCCCACCAAATAATAATTGAAATATTTCAGTCTTTAGAAACTCCATTATAATGCTACTTGATTGCTGAAATAAAATGTATCTCTTCTAAACATACTCTTGGTTCTCACAATTTTTCAATAATTTTGTATGGGGTATGGTTGTGTGTTGGTGATAAATACTACAAAAGGAATGGAAAAAAGATGTGCTTATACTAGCAACCAAATAGGAGATTTCAAATTCATAGTTGGAGTATAAGTGTAATTGTTCCTGAATGGTATAAAAAAAATCCAGCTTTTAATTTAGCTGAGCAATCTGATTTTACTGGACTGGAGCTGAAAAGCCTTTTACAAAGAATTCTCCTTGTGCTGCTGGATTTAAGCTAATATTTTGTAGGTGTTGAAGCTGATGATGTGTTTTTAGAGAAGAGAGCTTCGGTCTGTGAGGCTTTTGCCTTTGATCCTGGGATGCACAGAGCCAAGCTGTTCTGAGTTTGTGTGCTGTGGCAGCAGCTCTCTGGCCACAGAGAGCAACAGACAACTTTCCCAGGCATTGTGCTGGGGAAGGGCTGTGAGAAGATCAGAGAAAAGAATGAGAAACAATTCTTATCATAACTTACTGCACCTGGTATTGTGAACATGTGTTATGGAGATTTGTTTTAGCTGATGGTGATGGTTTTAATTAAAGGACCAATTAGGTCAACCTGCATCATAACTGTCTATAAGAGCAATGGGCAACCTTCTGTGAATCATGGAGTCAATGTTAATTATGACCCAGCCAGAGCCCGTTGTGAGGACGGTGTGCTGTCACAGTGCTGAGACACCCAGCTTGATGCTGTGCTTGCCAAGTCACGGCCCATCATGTCTGGGGCCACTCCTGCTCTGAGACTGAACTGTACAGCTCTCTTACCCCACAGCAGGACATTTCACCTTTTTCTGCATAGCAAAGAGAGGTGAAAAATCCTGTGTGGGCTTTTTGTTGTACATTTTTATTTTCACTATGGCAAACTGGATACTGTACATGAGCACTGCAGTAAGCACCTGTTAATGCAGCTGGAGATCAGCGACACCAGGGAATGCTGCCTTGGGGTAGTTCTTCTGATGAAGAATTTATGCTGTAACAATCTTCTGGGTTATTGAGCTCTACAGCCACACAAATTTATATAGAAAGGGGAAGGAACGCACAATCATGTAGCACAAAGTTCTTAATTTGCATCAGATTAGATTAATGTATCCTAATACTTAGGGAGGCTTTCTGAAGAATAATAGATACAATTTTTTTTTATTTGTAAGTACAGATAGATAATAAAAAACTACAGTTATTGTCTAAAGTTCATAGCTGGGATATTTTCCTTCCATTTTCAAAAGACACCTGAGGTTTCCTTTTTGAGCTTATGTTTCAAAACTGATAAAACTCCGAGGGCTTTTTTCTTGCTGCAGTATTAATTTCATTTATGGAAAAAGCCAAGAGATCAAATATTGACCTGACCCAGGGAAAATATTGACAGTATAACTAGAAATTTTACTGGTTAAGGTGCAGATTGAGAGCAGAAATCTCATACCCAGGGTGCACTGAAAGTTTAGAGGCAGCTTGAAGCTAATGTGAAGAGACAGGTTGTCTGGATTAATATCAAATGGGGAAAGACTCTGCAAAACCAGAAGGGAAAAGGATGCATAATGCCTTTCTAAATTGTATTAGGCTTTGGGATATAGTCCTTGTTTTATAATACATAGCTAAGTGATTTATAGTCTTGTAATAAAAGAGTGTTTAGAGGAATAATCCTCCCACCCTTCCAAACTTTAAGGCATCCATGCTACTTTCAGAAGCTGAGATGTGACCTGTTGTATAATTTGTTCCATTTCACTGGTTTCCTTAAATATGCTTGACATTGTGACCAGCAGAGTCTTAGACAATCCTGTAACTTTATTGGGCTTGCGTGTTAAAATGCTTGATGATTTCTTGGTTGGTTTTTTTGGTTTGTTTTTTAATATGTAACTCTTCCATGTTTTCTGTAGTACTGATGACTTTTTTTGAAAAGACCAAGTTGGAGGGGATGGTGATTGCTGTCTGGATGTTATTGTCTGTGCTTGGCCAGTAGGTCTAGGGCAATCATACTTCTTGGGTGTCTTTCTCACTTCTTGTCTACATTCAGTCTTTGCTCCCCACTGTACAAGTATATGGTACTCAGCAAACCAGGTCCTGCATTTGGACTTTACCTCTTCAGAAGGGCTGAGACACCTCCTGTCTCATTTGCTACTGAACTGAAAGCAACATAAAATGGCTAACAATACTGTATGAGTATTGCATTACATGATTTTTTTACTGCCAATTGTAGTGCAGTAATTATTAAGTAAAACTGATCTGCCTGAGGTCACAAAGCCAGGAATAGAGCACATATCTCCTGACTCCTGATCCAGTGACGCAGCTGTTAATTCACACAATTTCTACTTGAGTTCATTAAAAACCTTCTCCCACAGCTCTGCCTCCCTCAACAGCCAAAATTTCTCCTTTTAGTAGAAGAAAGGAGCTTCCTTTGGGACTCTAATTCCCCCCACAGGGAAAAACTTATCCAGCTGAGAGTATGTGCTGTCTTTTGAAGTACTGTTAGCCCTTTCTGACCTGAGAAACAAGGAGGGGACTAAACTCTTCTATCTTATCTTGGAAAGCACATCTAATACAGTCAGGGCATGTGTGCTAGACAGTTTTCATGTCTGAATGCTGTAGATAATGTGCTTTACAAGTTCTCCAAGATGAAAACTCATTTTATTATAACAAAGATGATATTCACATCCCCTCCTAAGCCAACCAACTCTTCCATGGAACTAAAGAATGGGAAAATAAGTCAGGTGTGGGGTGTGTGTGTAGTTTTGATGATATTTTTGTTTGTGTATATCTTGTTTTTCTGGGGTGGTGGTTTTGCTGGAGGTCTTTTTGTTATTTATTTTTAAGGAATAGGTTTTGAGCACAGCAGGGACCATTATAGTCCCTGATACAGAACTTCATCCTGTGTTCTCTTCATTAAACATGAGCATATCATATGTGGCTCAATGTATATTTTTAGGTAGATAGCCATTCTTGATCTACTTAAATTAGTGCCATATGAGCACTAAACTTTTCACACGCCAAATTGTTCCAACTCTTAAATACTAATTTTAGTCCTAATAGCTAAGAAAGGGAGGTGTATGTACTCTCAGAAGAGAGCAAACATATCTCACTACAATAAGGGTGCTCAGAACATGAGCTAGATGCCATTTGGTAACAAGATAGATTACCCTTATTTGTCTCTTCAGATAACACACTGGTTTAGAACTATTTAATTTAGAGTTTCATTATATGATTTTACTTCCATGCTTCCAATTTTTCAAGAAATAATTCTGGAGAGAGTTGAGAAGTTGTTTCAGTATACATTGTTATTCACAAAAGATAAATCTTGTATGTTTCTGGATGAAGTCCTACCTATGTTTTTAAAACAGTATTTTTAAAGCTTAAAAATAAATCTTTTTCCAGTGTAATGTATTAGTTATGCAAATATAGAAAAGACTCTGTGTACTCCGTTTCATATAACAAAACTTTCAGTGGAAATCAGTGTTAGATATATTCAGCTTGAATCTTGAGACTTTGATTTTATATTCTGTAGCCTTGTCGGAAACTTTAATTTCAATACTGAAAACAAGTCACATGTAATAAAATATTATGTAGATGCTTTTCCTTTCTCCTTGGGATCAAAAAATATTTCATTTTTTTTTCTAAGAGTTCTCAGTATAATGCTTTGAAAAGCTGTTACAGAAGCTTAGTGTTATGAGCTCAACAAAATCCAAGTGTGTCTCTGTGCTGTGAAATTTGTCAGTGTTGTGGTATAGAGTCCACAAGGTGCTGCAAGTGTAAGTGTCCAAGAAGCTGGGAGAAAGGAGAGGGGAAAGAAGAGTGAATCCCCTAATTTCTGCAGATGTTTGAGCTATGGGACACAACAGTACTTTAACAGACTGCTATTCCCTCTGTTCCAGGAGCAGTGCCAGTGTTTGCAGGAACAGGAAAGTTGGCAGTCTCAGTTGTCTCTTCATTAGTGTGCGCTGTCTCTTAAACCTTTGTCTCACCTACCTCAGAGGGCACCAGAATGGGGAAATGCATCAGAAATTCAGGAGTCTGGGTGCCCTAGAAATTGGATTGAGTTGGGGCAATGTGCATGTGTGTTTTGCTGCTGCTTCTCTTTAAGGCATACCTCATTATACAACGTAAAATGTCAATGGTTAGTGATGTATGAGACTAAAGGTAACTATCAAAAACTTAATCCCTGCCATTTTCAGGTGCCTTTAACTTGGAGTCTGTACAATGCATGGAAGATGGCATACAATTGGCAGTGACACTGGAGCCTTTTATGTGTATGCATGTCCTCTGTGCTCTTGCTAGTGACATGTGGGGTTTTCAATTCTTAAAAATTTTTTTCAAAATTGTATCTTCAAATCTCAAACCCAATTTTTAAGGAGGTGAAAGAGTTCACAGTATGTGATGGGCTGTGGTCAGAACCTGTAGAAGTCCAGCCCAAATCAGGATCAAGAAAAATTCTTGTTTGCCTGTGACATTTAAACTGCATAGATGAAGGACACAAACCCATGTTTAACTTCAACCACAGAATTTAAATTGAGCACGTGCTTTGGTGCACATGCTGAACAGGAATCATACAAGAATGGTGCCAGAGTAATTTCTGTGGAACACATACATGTATAAATGCATATACACTAAAAAACCATCAGCTGATTGATGATTGCAATATAGCATGAAGCTTGTATGTCATCTTCCTGGAAAAGTGCTACTCAAAGGAATCACTAAGGAAAAGGATGTGCATGTAGATAATTTATAATGTTGTACCAACTATAACTTCTGATGATGGACAGATTTTCTTCCTTGTGCATCTTATTGGTACTTTAACCAACTTATTTTAAGACAGCAATGATTAAATTACCTAGTGAATGGGAAATCCTGCTCTGGACTTTGAAACAGACATTTTTCTCTCTATATATCTATACATTCTCTGTGTGGGAGTATGTGTATATATATATCTCAGAACTTTATATATATATATATATAAGGTTTTTATTTCTGTATTAGCTCAATACTGTTTCACTATTTTTCCTTTACAATGTGTCTGACAAAGCAGAATGGTATTTTGATTTTACTAAAGTCATCTTCATGTAGTCTGCCAAGCGTTGGTGCTGTGTTTTGCTGGAGTGTGATTTGTATGTGCCTGTATAGATACCTACAGGTATATATATAGCTATATAAAATCAAACAACACCTACATAATTGCTCAGAGAGAGAGAGAATGAGATTTATATAGCAATTTATCACAGATTTTGTCAGTGAAAAGGAGAAAGAGAGATGATCCTGCCTCCAGCCATGACTCTAATCTTTTCATGAAGGGAGATGTCAGATGGGCTTTGATTCTTCCGATTTAGTTGTGTCAAACAGTTTGTATCTGTTTCTGGCAAAGAAAGAATGAAAACTGTTAGTTTCTCTATAAATATATATGCATGGAAAAAGAAACAGTCTGACTTATAAGGATTTTTTTCTGCTTTTCTTCCTATTCTTCCTTGGAATGTTCAGAGATCCCTATTAGTTTTCTGAGATGTTGAACATCAGCAAGTACAGAACAGTAAGCGTCAAAATTGCTCAAAAAAATAAAAAAATATGGACAATATAACTATTCTCATTTTACAGATCAGAAAGGTCTATCTTAAGGATTATGGATATTACCTAAGGCTGTAGGGACTCCTGGCTGAGCCTGCAATCAAATGCAGTGTCTTGTTCTAATATCTGTGAAATGATGCTCACTTTTAACTCACTGTTCACCTATGGGTACAGTACACTGCAGTTCAAATAAGATGATTCTTGTGTGTGGATATGGTTTTTAACACTCTGGTAGTAGGTTGGAAAGGCACATCAGAAAATGTGTGTGTGGGGGGAGGAAGAGAGACACATCCGTCTGTTGCAACGATACAGCATCTACCACAACGTGCATTATATGGAGAAAGAGCCCATTAAGAACAGCAGCTTGAAAGCCAAAACAAATGACAGGATATGTGAAGGATTAGTTGGACAGAGCATCTGTTATTAATACTGAACAGTACTTTTTGAAAACAAATGTGAAGCTTTAGCACAGTGGTGAGAATCAATTTTAATGCCCTTCCATGAAACTAAGTATGAATTAGAGTCCTGCTCTTCTTTATTTAGAAGTAATATTTTCAGTTCTTGCTTTGTGAGAAGCCTGAATGCAAATGCAGTCCTAAGTGGTGAAGCACTGTCTCTTTCTGATCCCCTGGAGGACAGTGTGTCTGGTATGGCACAGCACATCCCTTCTTTGGGGACAGTGAATGATATGCTTGATCAAGGAGAGGCAGGCTGGCTAATGCTCCTCTACTGAGTAGTCAGCAATGGAAAATTAGCAAGAAACCGTGCACTTTTGGAGAGATTTATTGATCTGATTTCCCTGCAGAACTGATTTCTCCATGAAAGTAATATACCTGTTCTCAAGATCCAGAGCACTTACACTCAAAGTATAATTGAGTCTGGCAATTTTGATAAACACAGATTGTTCTCAGAACTCATTCTCAGATGGCTCCAAAGCACGAGCACACCATATTGTGATTACTGCATGTCTGTAGCATACTGGGGTTTGAAGGGTTTCTAGAGTACTTTTCTTCAAAATCTGCAATAATGATCCATTCCTTAGAATTTATTTGTCAGTTAACAGTGACAGTTGTGAATGTGACTGTTTATAACTGTTGTAAACATTAAAGTTTGAGTACATTTCATACTGAGGTCTGTGCAGTTTTCCCTTGACTACAAATACAGTTTTACCAACTTCTAATCATGGAACTTCATCAGCTTGAGATCCTCCACAGAAACGTTCAGTCTCAGCTATAAAATAGAGATATTCATTGTTACAGCCTGTCCTCGGGTGATCCTTTATTTAAGTTTGTAGCAACAGTGTTCATGGAAGGATCACAGACCACAATGAATAAGCATATTTTATAGATGTACTTGAGTATATTTATTATTTGTGAATACAAGCTGTACTATATATTGAATACCCTGCAATACCTCTAGCCCTTTTAGCTGCTTCGGACACACAGTGAGGATGAAAGGATACATCTCAACAGGAACTCCAGAGATCGGCTTTCATTTTTTATTGTGTCAAGAAGCTTGGCCACCCCCCTTCCTCTGTTCAGACTGAAAGCGGGCGCTGAGGAGGAAAGGTGCCTTTCTGTGTATTAATACTGAGCATGGAGAGACAGAGATTTATGTCATTTATAACATAAGACTTCTCTGAAAAAAAAAAAAAGACTAAAATACCCGTCTTTCTGCTTGACTTTATGCCTGGCATCACTGAAATGCATTTGTAGATCATGTATTTGCTTGAGTTTCTGGCTGTCCTCCTGTGAAGTGAGCAGCAATTCTAACTCGTTAACTTGCAAGTGGAAAGGTCACTTCTCTGTTTCTGATTAGATGGCAGGTAAATGGGAAAGATGGATTGTTGATGTGTGACAGGAAAGACCAAGTAGCATTTCTTGGCTGCTCCTAGGCAGGCAGATGTACATGCAGAGCCACTGACTGCGTTGCCCTGGTTCAGGGCATAGTGCTTGTGATTCTTACAACATGACAAACTCCTATTCCGTGGATGTCCCTGGCTAGATGAACCCAAATGGATTTGAGATTTTACTTAAAACCATTTGAATTAATTTAGTTAAGTCATATTACCATGGACAACTACACAGGCAATATAATGTTCTTTTCTTCATTATATATACATTCTTATCTGAAGACAGAAAATACCTAAAGGACTAAAGTATCATAAGCACTCTCTGAGGTTCTGTCTTTCCAACTAGTACCTTGCAATGGTTCTGCCAGCTGAAAGTCCAGTGGACAAATTATTTTGCAAAATTTTATCATCATTCACGTGGATATTTCCGAAATGCTTCCTGAAAGAGCAAGAATGGAAGAAGTTTGGGCTTTTACTTTTGAATTGGTTAATTTATATGGCTTGCTATAGGATGAAAACTTGCTTACTTGTGCTGTCATTTTCTGTTGATACCAAACTATCAGACTATGTGACATAGTACCAGTTGGCCCGAGTACAGGAACAAGCAACATTTTCTAATAAACTAGAGTTGAAACGGGATGAGCTGAAGATTCTTCTCTTCTGTAATTGCCAAGCTTTAAAATCTGCCATGTAAAAAGTACTACACCTCACACCCCTCAAAGAAATAAGTATCTTAGCTTCAGTTATAAAATAGCAGATGTCTATCTGCAATGAGTTTTGATCTTAAAGCTACAGAATCCTCATTCATGAGTGGAGAGGGGCTGGGCTTTTTTCTCTGGGGTATGGAGGGTGAAGAGCTGAGATGCAGCAATGTGTCATAGCTATTGGCTGCCTTGTGAGGAGGTGCAGTGCTCGGGTTACCCTGGTGCCCAAGGTCCTGAGTTAGGGTTTGATCAAGGGTGAGAATGGTGAGTTTTACATGACCTTGTAGCCTTTGCAAGTCCTAACATGGCTAGATTGATTGGATGGTGAGGAAAATTTGTCCATTCATTGTTTGTTTCTTATGTGAGTAATCTGGGTGTGCTGCTTGCTAGACTCCACATGAAGTTATGTCTGAGTCCTCTGTTAGTTAGCACTGGTCAGCTCAAGCCTAGAAATGCATACCACCCATATAAATAGATATTTTTAAGCAAAACCACTAATGTTTTCTGCTCTTCTCTAGACCAGAGGAACAGGCAGTAGAGGAAAATTATTCTGTTTTCTAGCACAACCCTGTTATACTTTGAAGCTTTCAAGTCCCTTGAAGACTCCAGGGATAATTTTTTCAAGTGAAAGTAATCACTGATCTTTCCCATTTGTGTGTGTGTCCCCTTATTTTTTTTTTTTTTTGGTTGTTTTGTTATTGTTTTTGTTTTCATACAGTTTATAGGGCTTGTTCCTGTAAATCTTTGTGTTTCCACTGACTTCACTATGGTGCTTTGTATGGGAACTTTGCAGAATTGCACCCTTTTTATCTTTTGAATTATAAATGAAGCAAATTGAAAATAGTATTCTTGCTTTTAAGCATTTCTCACACACTAATTTTTCCTTTTGGCTACTTCTTGTGGTTAATTCTGCTACCAATTAAGAAATAAATGCAGGCAACTACTGTCACTTGTACGAAGAGGGATGTAAAAGCTAACTACTTCAGGATACATTTAAAAAGTAAGCTAGTCTACTGGTGTTGTTTTATATTGTAATGACTAGAATAAGGTTATTTTAAAGTTATGTAAAGGAAAGACTAATTTCCTGTCTCAAAGAACTCCGTAAGAGGGATGTGTGCTACTTTCCTTACTTCTCCACATTGTTCTGTTGTCGACTGTTTATCATCTTCAAACCTTCAGACATATTTCCTAGTGAATTTTCCTCTTTGTGAATATGTTCGAATAAACTTGATTTATCTGCACGTCGGTTTTTGATACATGGACTTTACAGCCCACATAACCCTGACAAGATATTTTTTTCAGTGTGCCAATTGTGATTGAATGTTGAAGGAGTAAGGATTTTTCACTTGCTACATAAGTATATTGAATCAGCAGGACAAAGTACATCTTAAACTAATTTTTAATTAATTTCCTATTCCCTAACATAACCTTTCAAGCAAAAGCTGCTTTTTAAGTAACACATGGAGAGAGCAGTTAAGTGCGCGTATGAAAGATTTTTGTGAGGCAAAACCACTACTTTCCCAGCTGGGATCTGCTTTCAAAATATAAATATATCAGAGACACACAAAAAAAGCTTTTCTTGTATGACAGCAGTAGCAAGCAGGGGGTCTCAGACCATTTGCTGGTGAACAAGATTACATATCATAAAGCTGTCATGAGTTGGCACTAATTTGACAGTTTGTTGGCTCAAGAGACTCCAGCACTGTGAATGCAGGGGATAGAAATGTTTCTGTGATGCCATGAGGTTCATGTGGAGGGCATTGATGAATGGCAGACAAATTGGATTCTTAAGTAAAGTTGTCTTGTGCTGAGGGTGGAGAGAGCATGTTAAACCTGACAAATTTTGGGTTGCAAAATGTGTAATGCAAGACAATGGGAGAAAGAAGTTGTCTTAGAAGTTGAAATATCTGAATTTATGCTATTCTGTATCTCTTTGGTGGGCCAATTTTAAATATTTTAACCTTGAAATAGCCTGAATACTCTGCTACTACATAGAACTTGAAGTCTTTTATACCAGTCAAAACTTATTAGCTATAACTGATAAGTTTGGGCAATATGCAAGCTATTCTTTGTATCTCAGAACAAATGGAGGGAGAGTGTGTGTGTGAGTGTGTCTGGGAAAGAAATACATGAGTAGATATCAAGGGGACTCTTCTGGGGGAAAAGTGATGGGTAGACAAGAAGGGGGATAAATGAGGGGAAGAAAGAAATGTTCATGGGCAAACCTTTGAAAAACAAGACTTCTTTTGTCAGGCCTGTGTTTTCAAGGAATATCAGTAGAATATTTCAAAAGCCATTTTACCATGCTTTCATGACCATTAGTGAAATAACCACTGGAATATTTGCTAATGTATTTGTTGCACTTTCCTGCAAAGTGCCTCATTCATGGTACTCTTGGGCTTATTCTCGGCCTTGCTTACTAATCCATATGGAATACTGGGACCATTCAGTGAGAATTGCTCAATTTTTTAAAGGTGCATAGAGAACTGGAGCTTGTTTTTGAGAACAAAAAACCCAAACAAGCTCAAAAAATATTCTATACCTTATGCACACCTTAACTGAAATAACTCAGATGATATTTTCACAGATAATATTTAGTTTGAGATCTTCACACTTGAAGTTGTATGTAATGTAAGTTTAGCATGGCTGCAAAGATTTTAGCAAGCACTGGAGGTAGTGCTTTTTCACACTTGGGTCATTTTCTCTGCATGCGTTGGTTTAAAAGTTTTTTGTGTTTATTTGTTCAGTCAGACAAGCAAGAGATGAAACTATCTGTTTTTAAAGAGATGATATTTGTATTTTTTTTCACTCTCTTAATGCTGTGCTATTTTGTACATAATTTGCCTACGACCATTGTGGAAATGATCAGTCTGCCCTGTATTGTCTGCTCTAAATTAAATATTGACTGGATGTGCTTGTTTAACAGCATAAACTTGCACCAGAACAAGACAATCTAATTTGCACACTGAAACTCACTCTCTCACATAGTTTAAGGAATCTGTATAGAGTGTACTAACATATATGGACTCATTATAGGCACAAGTATTCTATATACACCCTAAACAGCTTTGTCAGGCAATGTAGTTCTAAACTAAAACATAGCCTTAGCTATGTGGGTTGTTATAATGATCATATCTTGGTAGAATATTTATTTCACTTCTTAGAGAATCAGCTAGAATTATTGCTGAGATATTTCAAGGTCAATGATTGTGCTCACTTTCAAACACAGTGTGAGAAACTGAATTTCTATAGTAAATCCATATGTTATTTCAAGAGTGGTTACATAACTGAAGCAAATGGAAAAGTTACTGAGTGACTGGAGAGGTCTAATGCAGATGCCAGGAAAGTTCACCTCCAACTGAATCTGCTGAATTGTCTTTCCTAGTAGCCTGAAATTGCATAAAAGTCCAGACTGAGGTTTATAACCCAGAAAAGATGAAGGAAACTTAATAAAATCTATTTAATCAGGTTGAGGAGAAAAGTATTTTGCCCAGTTTTATCTGTCCATATCTATACATAATAAAATGGAGACTACCTAGACTAGTTGCAGAAAACCAAGCCTGAGGCATGGTCATTGCAACCTCTGTCATTAATCTCTGGTAGGAAGATTGCACTTCAAAGTGTTGGGGAGTTACAGATCTCTGCATAGGTAAGGGTCTCAGCCTGACACTTGGATCAGAAGGAAACCTCCAGCCCAGGCATGTGTTTATGTGCAGCTGTTATTGATTCCCTATTGCTTTCAGTGTCTGATGTGCTGAGGTGAGGAACACAAAAAGGGCAATTGTTTGTGCCTGTTCATTGCCTAAGAAAATCCATGTCTAAGGTACATTGAGTTGCTACCAAGACTAAGAAATAATGGAAGTTAAAAATCAATATTTTGCTTCATTTATATTCCCTCAGCTTCCTCCAAATCGCTGATGTGAATGAAGGGACTGTTCTCCCATTAGGAGTAGTTGCTCACTTTAACTTTTCCCATCAGTCTGTACTGGCTGTTTGCTTTTGATAACCATGAGGTGAAGTCTGTGTTTTTTTATAATAATGCCTATTTAGTAATACCATAGACTTTATTGTATGACTGGATGTATGTAGATAAGTATTAGAAAAAGGCTAAAATGTAATCTGTATTTTGGGGTGCTTAGACTCCTTCCAGAGTAAAGGAACAGTGAAGAATAAGAACTGACTGTATTTCTTCTCATGGAACAGAGGTTCTTAATCTTAAACACCATCTTGATTTTTAGCCACACTACTGGATGTCTTGGGCCAAAATCATTTCACTAACAAAAATCACCACCTATGGGAAGTGAAACAATAGGTGTAAACTACTGAAAGCAGGCTGCTGCTTATTTGTCCACATGGTTGTATCTCATTGTTTGTCTGTGTTGCAATAAAGTTGAGCTTCAAATGGAAAAGCACAGTAGTTTCTAGGCAACAGCTTAAGTAAAAAGGGCTACAAATTGACAATTGGTCACTTGGTGGTAATAGGATATGAATGACCCCCTGTGGAACATAACCTGTTATTAGTTAGCTAGATGTTGTGAGCTATAAAAAGGAAAAGGCAGAACAATCTATGGTAGACAATGCACGGAAAGTGACCTTCTTTTGAAAACAATTAGAGATAAAAATCCTTTTTATTCCTGAAATGCACAGAGCTCTGGAGTTGGGGGTGCTTGCCACCTTCACAAGCCTGTGTTTGGGCTCTACCTCCTGCAATATTGCAGATCTGCAACCAGACACAGAAACTGCTTCCAGGTGGAGGTAACTGTTTTAACACCATTTATTTGCTAAAGTATCTGGATGAGGAGCTGAAGTAAAACTGTGACAGCTGGGTACAGTGAACTGATCCTCAGTCTGGTAAGGGACTCTTGCTTGGCATGTGATAAGATAGATACACTTACCTGGGACAAAATGCATAAGAACCTACCAGGGAAGGGGCACAACAACAGTACTCTGAGGAGATGCCTGAAAGTCAGTATACGAGCTTGAATATCCAGCTTTGAAAGCTGTCCCTGTCTTGGATGTGGGCATGCATGCAGGTCTCAGTCCCAGTGTCTTTGTAAGAGGAGATAAACAGGTTACTGAGTACAAGTAAGAGACAAGGATTAAACAGCACGTTGTTCTGGCCCTTCTTTTTCTACCAGGAAAACTGAGAGTCAAAACTTTCCATGCAAAATTCCAGAAGAGACCTTGGTTTCTCAGCAAGACACAAAATTCAACAGATGGAGATGGCTGCCTACTGAGTTACTCTACAAAGGGAGTTAGTAAGCCAAATGAGCTGCACACCTACACACTAAAACTTATTTCTATCCCAGAAGATGCCCAAAATGTGGATTTTTTTTTTTAAGCTAGAGATCTTGCTGTTATTTAAATCATATTAATGAAAAAAGAACAACAAAAAAACCCAACTAAACAACCACCCCCCAAAACACAACCAACCAACCCCCCAAGAAACCCTAACAAAGCCTCATGCCACTATAGCAAAATACTGAGTTATTTAACAGTTTTCCTTTGTGAAACAGGACTGACTAGTGATGTGCACAATATGCAGGTTGCTGGTGTTGTCCTCCTTGCCTCTGACTGGCAAGGGCTCTGCCCCCATCCTCACTGGAGCTGTGCTGTGTGTGACTGGAGGCTGTTCTATGTGGAGATATTATCAGTCTCTCCTGCTGAAGTTGGTCTGTTCTCTGAGGATTCAAGAGGGACCCTCAGGATTCAAATAGAGTGAATGGAAAAGGAATGCAGGGCATTTCATGAGCTGTAGGAGGAAATCGGTTTTTCTAGTGATGAGTCTTATAAAATCAATTCTGAATATATTCAGAACAAGACTTTTTATCTCTTTTGGGTGAGTGTTCTCATTGCTAGGATATCCTAAAAATGGGTGAATGGGGCAATATCACTGGGGTTGAAGCTGATGATAAACCTTACTTATAGCATGGAGTTAAACTTACTCAGTGTACTGTGGGAATGTCTGCTAGGCCCTCAGTTAAAATAGCTGGAATTACTTTGCCTTATGTGTTTTAACAAGATACAAATGAAAAGTTCTGGATTCTTTGGTGTCTTCCTCACCTACCTGATGTGCATGTGTAGAAACCAAGCCCTTGGCAGATGGACGTTTTGGGATGTTGAAAACCAATTTATTGGAGGAGTTCAGGCAGTAAGTGAAGCCTATGATTATAATAATCATGAGCCTATGATTAAAATTCTGGCTCAGATTCTACACTGTAGTAACTCCAACTTTCAAAACAAAAATCCCTCTTGGATCTCAGACTTGGTTTGTTTTGTACCTCACTTTTCTGTACATGAAGAGGACAGCAATGATGCAGATTTCACAGTGGTCAAAGCCATGCAAGAAGGAAGCTGTGATAAGCATGAACATTTTGGCTGACGAATTTTAAATGACAGAAAGGAATTTAAAGGATTTTAAATGCTATCTATAATGACAAATCTTTGCAAGGCCTTGGATACAATAGAGAAATGTTGATTCTGTTATGCTCACCTACCCCAAACCAAAAATGAAGTTATAGAACAACAGCAGTAGCAACAAATCATAAAAATAAACTTTGGGCCAACTGGTGATTTGCACTTTAAATTATATTTGTTATCTGGTTCCTTTGTGAATGAGTAAAATCTTCACTGGCTCTGAGATGCTGTTAGTGCTTAGAAAGAGCAGGGAATTATGCCATAATTAGAAAAAAAATGCATGGGTAGAGTATTGGGAAGAATTGATTTTGCTTAATTTACTGCTTATATTCTCATCCTCTTCTCAGTAAGTAACCATGCAGATCAACCCCTCCCCCCACTGTTCTTAGTCAGCTCTGCTTACATCTGTGCTTGGTGTTAAGCATCTATTCTGGCTGTTATCTCCTCTTAGGCTGCACAGGATCAAACCTTGAAAGTTCAAGGCCTTCCATCTGCCTTCTGTTAATTACCACTTTTATTCCTCATGATTCTGCTTCTTTCTAGGGGAGGTTTTTTAATATTGCTTGTAAAGGACAATTTTCTCTAGTAAGATATGTAAGCACAAGGCATGTATTGATCTTTTCATGACCTTTTCTAGTAATAACATGTGAGATGTACTGCTACCTTCAAAGAACAGAGTGCATTTTCTCAATATCACGGAGGATTAAATATTGCAGTGTGAAATGTATAGTTCATTTAAAGGCATGTAAATACTTTTTATGGCGCTTAAGAACTTTAGACAAAGATGTGGGGGTAGAAAGCAAAAGAAACATCATAAATTTGAAAAAAAAACTCCAGCCATGACAAGCCAACACAACAATCCAACCAAAAATTCAACCTCCCATAATTTATAACACGATTTTGAGTGTGTGTGGACATAAAATCCAACCGTAATGCCAATAAGTTTAGTAGGTTTACAAATACTGTACTACAAAAAAATACATGTATATTTTTACTTATTATCCATATATTTCATGTAAGAAAACCAGGCACTGGCAAGGGAAGTGGCAGGCTCTTATCACTCATGAAATCTGCTCAGGGTGCTCTGTAAAGGCAGCACGAGCCTCTCTCAACATCTAATTGCTTTATTTCCATTACTGCTGGCTTCCTGTGCTCATGATCAGGTGTGAATGCTGGATCACAGGGCAGCTGTGGGCTTACTACAGAGTTGGAAGCTCTCTGTGAGAAGCTGAGAACATGCTACCTGTACTTAGGTTTTGTTGGTTTGCTTTGTCATCTATTGCTGATGCTCCAGAGCTAGATTGAAATTGCTGGGTTGTTGTAGGAGCACTGCATTTGTCTTAGAAACGTTGTCTGAGCAGCTGAGCACTTTGCCCGGCAACTATCATCTGAATTTCCTTGTTTAGCAGTGATGCAGCTTGTCTTTCTGCTTGGATTTGTTAGCTCCAGTCTCATAAATGTTGTAGATACAGCTAGGCATGGGTGAAGAATAGAATTAAGTAATTTTCCTACATGTCTGTTCTTCCTTGCTTTCTCTCTTTACTCCTGATTTTTTTTTCTTTCCATCCACCAACCAAATGGATTAATTCAAAACTTGAAGCAATGAGCCAGCAGGAAGGTATAGTGCCTTAGAGACAGGTCTGGAAAACTTTATCTGAGAGTTTTCTGTGAAAACTCATTATCCCCATGTGTGCAGGAAAGGAGGACAGTGCTTTTAGAAAGGAAATCTCTAGGAGCAACTTGTATTCTACTGCATTACTTCTAATCACACCCTACAATGTGTTAAGACCTCAGAAAGCGAAGTATCATCTTACTCTGATTTGCATCTGGTTTCTCTTCAGGTGATTGACCAGAAAAATGCTGAAAAATATTCAGCTGATGAAATACTTATTTCTCAGCTTCAGCATTTAGAGTTTCTTCTGAAAACAAACTGAGGAGAGCTGTCTTGGTGAGCAGACCCACAGCACAATAGTGACTGCTAAAGATATAGATCTAATTAGGATGGAGTCCTAATTAGAATGCATTGAAAAAGTTGACCATATGGTGATAAGGATGGATAAATTGTGAAACCTTCTTGCATAGTGTAGAAAAATACACTTTTAAAAAAACAATCTTTAGGGATTCATGGCTGCTGAAGACCTTTTTTAATTAAAACGATAAGAAAGTACCACATTTAAAAGCTGAGAACATGTAGTACTTGGGAACACAGTGGCTGATGCCTGACCCGAAGTAGATGTGCTCCGTTACAAAGCAAAGTTGAGGAAATGGTAGAAACCTTTGTTTTTGCTTTATTTGTAAGAGTTGCTGTAACTGTGTGCACTTAACACAGAACCTGGTACCAGTTGAGGCAGAATCACCATGAAGCCACTCCCACCTTCCCCATGCACATGTCAGGATTTTAAACGAAAATATTTTAAGGGTAGCACCATTTTGGAATTATTATTTTCAATTAGTTTGTACCTGCCACTCCCCTTCATCTTCCAATATGAATTGTCTGCTTTGGAAAGTCACAGCTTGTGTGTGAGTATATCTGTGTTCACAGTGCTTTGCTTTTCTTAAAGCAGAAGGAGCAGTGCAGTATGAAACCTTGAGTAAGATTAATGCCCAGGGTTCCTAGAAATTATTATTTCTTTTGCCTGGTTTCTGTTACCTGATGAGCCCTATTTTTCTTGAGACACAGCTATAATGAGTCCAATAAAAAATAATAGCCAGAAATATACAGGGAGGAATTATAGTATTTCACATTTGCCACTAGAGAGCTAGAAGGAGCTTCAGACAGACCAATTTTGTCCTTGCAGCTGCCTGCCGGCAGTTAGTTTTGAAAATACCCTTTTTACAGAAAATGTGGGTAACTGCCCTGAGACCAAGCTCATTTACTGCACTCTGGAAGTGCAGTAGAAAATGCACTGTAGAGGCTATTAGAGGGGAAGCCATCACCCAGAAGGGCCGTGTCAGACCTGGTTGGTCATCCTGATCTCAAAGGAAGGAAAGGAGCAATGAAGTAAAACCCAGTGTTTAGGTTTTGTACCATTCTTACTATCTTTGAGATAGAGACATCATTTTTCTGGTTGAAAAGATTCTGCTACATCAGGTCAAGCTTTAGATGGTTAAGTGGGTCTCATGGTCTGTGTGTGAAATAATGCTATCTTAACCAGAATAGTTTTCTTGACAAGTAAAACTAAGGGCTAGAGTTAGCTGGTGTGCCCCACCAGCATGCCCGGGATCCCCACAGAATGGCTGAGATAGAAAAAAAAAAGATGGCTGAAGAGTTGCAAGAACCCGGGCACTTATAGGTGTCTGGTATATTTGCTTCTCTTCTCCCTGGCACCCTCCATTCTTTCAGAATATTAACTTTTATTAGGTATTTGATGCTACTCCCAAAATCAATAATTTCAAATGATTCTTCGTGGATTTGGGGATATTTTAGACAAATATCCAATATTTTTGAAGATAAATATAGCAGTAAACTTTATAAAATATTTTTAGCTGTTCTTCTGCATTACTAATAACATTAAAATAACCTGAAATATTAATTAATTTGCTCTTCCTCTAGACTTGCTGGACTAGTGAATAGAGTTGTTCTATTCCTTCACTTTGATTCTCCTGGACTAGTACATCTATCTTGCTTTTCATTCCCCTTAATGACACGCTTAATGAAAATGAAGATACAGCCTAGGTATTTGTATTTTGAAAAATCATTCTCCCTCTTTACTTCCTTCTAAAACGACCATAAACATGACTGAACTGTGTGAATTTTCTTCTGTAATAAATGAAGGAAAATCAACTTCTGGTCAAGACTGACCCCAATTAATCTTTTCATTGCTTGCTCACCTCACTGTCATCCCTAAAATTATGTCAATGATGTTCCTACAAATCTACATGATAATTAGGTTATATAATTTTTGCTAATATATTCTATGTGGACTTGTATTAGTTTTGTTTCAAATACATGTATTAATAAAATTGTATTATTAAGTATAGAATAGCATTTAAACCACTTGATTATTCACCTTGATGCCAGACATGTTTCTAAAAATTCTTTCTAATGTCATTGCATAAACTCTAGCCAAGAACAGACAGTATCAATCTTTTGACTAATGTCTGTGTGAGTCCTTCAAATGTTCCTTCTTGCCAAAAAGAGTGAGGAAAATATATGATGACAATAATTCAAAAACTTTTGTGGTCTAGATAGCTTAGGCAAATATCTAATTTGTAATGCAGACAGGATACTGATCACAGTCAATGTTGTTTGTGGACATGAGCTGCTGCTTGAGTTTTGGCTTTCTCTATGTACCTATACAGTTACTTCCCCTTCCAGATTATGTTCTTGCCTTCCAGCAGTCTTCACTTTATTCTCAAGGACCCTTTTCTCATTTGATATATCAATGAATAAATGGAGGATATGAGTAAGAGAATGTGAGTTTCTGGAGAAGAGATGTGTACCGTGAATGTGGATGTACATACTGTGAGTTGTCTATAACATCTGGATATGGATGACTTCCAGACACATCCAGCTGATTGCAGACTCAGACCCTGACACCAGTGGTCTGCTTTGAAAGCTGAAGTTAGTAGGTGCCTGAAACAACTGTGTTGTACATTAGATTGCTTTGAAGGTTTTCCATTTTCCTGCATGCCCTCAGTTAAGTTTAAAGGGCTTCTAGTAAGGGGTAAATTCAGTTGCATGAGTCACGTTCATTTTCCACTTGAAAACTTCACATATTCCTATCTTAGAAAGCAAGCAGGTATATGTAGGGGGATAGAATATAAGAAAATAAACATAGTGTAGAAAGTAATCTTTACCCCTAAGGAGTTGCAGCTGGGCCAATTATGAAAGATTAGGAGCAGGCCTGACTTTAACAGGCCACAGCTGTAACCAATGAGAAGAAGATGCTATAAAAGAGTGGGGTGGCTGGTTGAGAGGGGAGCTGGAGCCAGTTGCCTGCTTTGTGAAGAAGGAGTCAGTGCTCTGAGGAGCTGCTCATGAGAAACACCAAGAAGGTATGAAACTTTTGCGATAAGGAAACAATGGTATGGAACCCCTGCAATAAGATGACAAGAGGTGACAATATAATGAGTAAGGGGCCTGTTGTTACTCCCTTTGCCAGGTACACAATCCAGAGGTAAATTCTTCTGCCAATGAAATGGTTTTTATAGAAATAGAGGTCCTATGTTTTATTTGGATTAATTAAGAAATTATTGTCAATCACATCTGGCTTGACAGGTTCGAGTGCTTTATGCCATTCTTTTCTTTGTATCTTTCTCAGCTCTTTTCCAGGTCACCCCTGTTAAAACATACACACAACAAATAAGCAAAGGAACTCCTTTTGTCCCAATTCACTTCTTCTACTTTACTGAAGTTGCAAGAAAGTTAGCTTTTTGCTGTTTTTTTTTAATGTGCTGCAGAAAATATTTTTAATATGAGGAAACTGAGCTTTGAAATAATTGGAGACTTGCTGGTTCATAATGGAGCTGTAGGTTGTGGAGAGGAGTTGGTTAATGGAAATGATCCGTCTCAGCTCACTCAACCTTTCCATTATGAAAGTTTTCATTAAATGCTTGTAATGTTGATTGATAGTAAATATTGGGTCTCTGCTTGCTGATTCAATGCATGGCACAACACGGGACTTCTCCTGCAGCAGCAATTAACAAAAAACTCCAGCTCCCTTTCAATTATTTTAACCTGTCAGTCTCTGATTCACTGCACTGTGCTTCAAATTATCTTGTCTCTGAAATTTTAGTGAAGATAAAAAAGCTCCTGTCTGAAAAATTTCAATAGAGCTCTTAAATATTATATTCCCTTTTGGTATCACTGATTTTCCTTTTACCCCTGGGGACAAAAACAAGTGATGGTGCCATGATTTCAGCAAGAGAGGTTCCCGGTACCACTTGAAATTCAAAGGTCCTATAAATGCCTTCAGGAAGATGACAGAGCTGTTATCAGATACCAAACAGCCCTGCAGTTGAAGAAAAAGAGTGGATGCTAAGGAAAACAAGGTGGAGAACACTGAACTTTAGAAACATCCCTCAAAGATTTTGGCCTTTTCCTTGAAAAGTTTAGAAATCTGAGAAAGATCTGTGCTTTAAAATCACGTTTAGTGCACTGATTGTGGCAGAACACAGTGTGGGGGGAGAGAAGTTTTTTCATGGGTTTTGGAGACACTAGTATGCTAATCAACACATTTTGTAGTTTTCCTAGGTACATTCAAACCAAGGAGAAGTGTGTGTAATTTGTATTGAAATTCTAGATATTCTATTTACTACCTACCTGTATATAGAGCAGTAATGACTGTCAAGTCTGATCTGATTGTGGATTTGACAGATGATTGCTAGATACTCTTGCTGACTGAAAATAAAAGAATGAAGTGTTTTTGGGGGAGGAATGGGAATAGTTAGACCTGAAACTTCACAGAAAAAAAGGATTGTTTTGGACACCACATTTTTCAAAACACTTCTCACAGCTGAAATGTTTTTCCTATATTAATTTAATTTTAAATGTGTCTAGTTTCATATTCATAAAATATATTCGTATATTCAGTGGTCCATATTGAATTATTTAAAAAACATAAGGTAGATAGACATGTTTAAATAGATTAAGTCAAAATTATCCAGAGCAATTTTGAGTCCTTTTTTACATTTTTGTTTTCAATTTCCCAAAATTTAACTCTACTGTTTTGACCATAGGCACATTTGCTCCCCTTCCCATCCCCATCAGTTTTCTTGAGACAGGAATAATAACTTTCAGCCAACACAATTTATAATTTAGTTCTTTCACAAGGTCAGTGTCTGAAACCATGTCAGTTAGCAGATCCGCAAAAAATATATCATAAATATGCATATATTGTAAATATGTGCATAAGTATGTACACATGTACATAAATTACCAGAGAGCTCATCATGCAATGAAAGAGCTTAATTTTAATAACTTAATATATGGAAACTATTCACAAATAGTTTGGAGAGTTATCCACTAACCCATAAATGTGGTTGAAAAATCAGATTTCCTCTCAGAAGTATCTTATTTGACAACAACACAGGTGTGTGCGTCAACGCAGTTATTGGCGAATGTTAAGAACTAGATCTGAATTAATATGTTAAAGAGTTCAATGCAACCCCTTGCTTTCCAAAGGTCCCCTTTATTGACTATTGCCCTACTAACCTGTTCCATGGCAGGAAAAATGAGTGATCATTTGCAGTAAAATATGGTGAAAATATCTGCAATCCTCCTGTTCAATTTCACTTGGCCTTCTCGGTAAGACCGTGCTTTCATGCTACATTAATTCTGAACTTAATTGAGTGCTGTCATCTGTGTGCCATTTCACTGCAGGGATTGAGCCTGGAAAAAAAGAAAAGCTTTATTTATGGAGTAGGGGAATGTGTTGGCAATTACTTCTTGAAATGAAGGAGTGTGCTTCTATAACAAGTATGCTCTCATGCTACCTGATTAGACTAATTGTGAAAGTTGACATAAAAGCAACTAAAATTATCTTAAATTGTTAATGGCATGGCTGAATTAAGCTTTCAAAATATTAACACAAATGTAATGTAGAAAGCATTTGTAAGGCCCATTGCTCTGAATTTCCAGGTACTCTTCTCTTTTTTCATGTACTGTGGAGTTACATGTGTTACTAGACTAACACCTGTAAACATGAACATTTTGGGGCCTGAGTTGTGGATTTTGCTTAGGCTTTGGTTTTATTTCTTGTGGTTAATAATTCTCTTTCTTGATCCTGAGAATGTTTAAAGTGAATGTGTGTGTGTGTGTAATATCTTTCTGAGTGTGGAGAAGGCTGCAGGGTAACTTTAGGCAATGGTTCCTGACAATGCTTTGTTTGAGAGCTGCTGTGGAGCTTGTTGCAGAAACAGTTCCTGTCATACCTGGGATGCTCAGTCACCCAGGGGAGCTCTCTGCTCATTCACATGATGTGATTTGTGTGAACTCCTGTTTGGGGTGTAGGAAGCATTTTATTGCCTTACCTAGCAGGTGCAAATATATGTAAGCCAAATATATGTGAAATGTGGCAGACTTGCTTCCATGCTACTGTGAACTGTAAAGGTTTTATTTAAGTCACATAGAAGTCATGGTGAAACTCGTATAGTGCAGGCATCACCTTGGCCTTGTAGAAGAAGTGTTACAGGGATGAACATTTCAGTAAACAAGGCTTTTTTGCTCTTGCCTGATTTAAAAAAGAAAAAAAAAGATACTTTTGGCGCACTTGCTAGGGCCTAGATTGTTGTCTGTGTAGAAAGGGCATATGAAGAACTTTACCAACTACTGGGAAGGAAATTAAAACTACCCCAGCCAAAACCAGGGCACATTTTTGAGTGGTAACTGTGGTTTCCTTGTACTAGTAAGAAAAGATTTAGTGATCAACTAAGCACAGCACTGTAGGTCAGAACATTTACTTTGGTTTCTCTTTGTATTTATTTAGTCATTTCTAAGCTCCTTCTCTTTCTGTGGAATAAAACTCTCCCTGGTGTTACTTCTCATCTGCCTTCTATGAAGACAGATCATAAGTCCAAAGACTTGTAAGGTTCCACCTTTGCTAGAGTCCAGCCTAAATTCAATCTCCGTGACAAAAGCAGAATTTTTTGGTGGTGAGTTTGATTTCTAGTGAGCAAAAATTACATGGAGAGTGGCTGAAAATTCATCATTGTAGAGCAGAGTTTGGTTCCAGAAAGAACAGAATTATTTCTCCATTTCAATTCCAGCTGGAATTTTCAGCACAGAAGTAACTGTCCCCCTTGGTTACATGAACACTATCTCCCAGAATAGATTCTGCCAGCCCTTTTTAGGGATTGTGAGCCTTATAGGCTTGGAATAGGTAATTTTTCCTTTCATTTGTACCCAACAGAGCAGAAAATGCTGTAAAGTCATTGAATTAATAGGTTATATAACAGCCTTTGTATGCTTCTTAAACTCTGTTCTCATCCCATGGTCATTGAGCCTTGCCCACTTTCTGATTTCTATACACCCGTGGGACATACATTTCAATCCAAGAGCTTGTAACAGAGAATCCTTTACCAGTAAAATTCACAATACTCTTCAAGAAAACAAAACAACTCCCCCCATCCTTTTTTGATAGGAGTGCCACTAAAGATAAATCTGGTTTTAAGGGCATTCTTTCTGCGTGGTAGGAGTGCTCAGGGCGCAATTTTATGTTGTATAAATTGTAAGGCAAAAAACCTATCACAAATCCGGAAAGTTTTAGCTTTCTGATGCAGAATTGCACCAGGAACCCAAGGTTAGTAAAAATGGTATAATATGTTTCTGTTAAGTTTGGGGTTTTTATTTTACCTTGAAGAGAGACAGATAGGAGATTTTCCAAGTCTGGACCTGGTTCTAAAACCTCAGTGCTCATCTCCCTTGCTATCAAGAGTGCAAACTGACACAAATGGTGTGTATTTCTTGGTTTCCTTGACTTCTCTTCAGTTTCCAGATTCTGATCTTTTGTGATTGTGGCTGTTGTGGGATTACAAGTAGTGAGATGAGAATGGGGGAGTACAAGTGTACAGAAGAACATTACTGGTTAAAAATGCAAGCTGCAGTCTCCTTTATGCTGCCTTAAGATAACACCCACTGGCTGCTCAGTTAACAAGCAAAGAATTAAACAAGCAAAGAGCTGGGAGAAATTGGTGTGTTGGATTATCTAAAGGACAAATGGGTAAATGGGTGACAGAGCACATTCAGAGAAATGTGCCACATGAGATTATTCTCAGAGCAGTATCAGTGTAAACAATACTTTTTCAATAGGAGAATGGACTTCCATAATACACTCAAAATGAGAATGACTTGGAATTGGCACATGTAAAATAATTGAGATTGTCTTCCGATTCTTGTGCTTAAATCAGCTTTACTGTTCAAATGTCTCATTCACACACAGCATATGGAATTGCAACACTTGTACACCTGTGCTGCCTTGAAACTTCTCACACAGGTTGTCCATATGCCAGGATCTCCTTTGAGGAATTAAATGGTGATAGTTCACCCTGTGTTTGAGAGATTAAATTTGAGATAGGTTTCTGCTTGACTACTGGTACAATATGGCAATGGACAATGCTCTCTCTTAAGACCTGGTTATTTCTAGGGTCCTCTGTGGTGTGAATTGCACGGTTACAGTACACACTTTTATTTTTCACAGGGTAGTACACACATGCTGAAAGCAGATTATATTCCTAGAAACCACTGTCGCACACTGATGCCTTCTTACTCTTTTCCCTTAGTCTTTGCTCCTTCTGAATGATAGGAATTAAAGTTTTTTAGGTATTTGTTGCTGGAAAACCTTAGTTTCTGGTAGCTCAACTTGCTGCATGCCATCCCAGTGCAGAAAAAGAAGCTGTCTTTTATATATCTGGACTTGGTTGCTTGATTGCTCACAGAAGGATTAGTCACAGAAAAGAAACTTAAATGTAAGATATGAATTTGATGTCAAAATATTACCTATTTCCTTTGCATGTGTATTTTCTGTAGAAAGATATGGGTATTGTGTAAAGGTGTTTATAATGTTGCCTTTATAATAAAATCTAATGACTAATACTCTTGTTGGGATTGTTCTGGGTTATTGGATTCTGCACAAGTGTCACTTTAAGACATGGAGAGCTTCCTTAGAGAGGTATTAGGTCCATTGTTCTCAGCGTTGAAATTTCACTTATCAGTTCTCCCCACACAGATCATTAAACAATCCTAGGGGAGGAGGAGGAAAAAAAAGTCAATAAAATCTTGATAAAGCAAACTAAAACCCCTGTCTCTTGCAGAGTCTTTTGTGCATGGAATTGCTAGTAACTGTTGAACTCTACTGGAAAATTAATCATTTCTACTTTTCTGTAGCAAAGGGGATCAGATACTGTAGGATGCACACCATTGCCAGATGCTTGTAAATAACATAAAAAAGGGACAATTTAGTGAGGTAGGGGTTATTGCCTCTGAAATATTTGTGTTATAGATCTTTTATTCAGTTTTCCGTAACTTTCTACAAGGACTGCGAAATAAAAAGCATCCAACTACTTTCCTTCTAATAAACATCTTCGATTGAGTCTTCCCATTGCAAAATGAGATAAAAAGAGATTAAACTTATTTGGTAGGGGAAAAGGTTGCAGAATCATGCTTGAATAGGCATCACTGATAAATCAGCTTTTGGGAGCTGTGGGTGACGAGGACTTAGTCACTATGTGGATAATTTTATCCTAATGGGCTGAAAGTCAGATGTTATATATGGCAGTAATTAAAATATTATGTTACAATTCTGAGAATGGCAATCTGTTTTTCTAATCAATAAATGGTGTCAAACAGCTGAAGAACTGCAAGTTACAATTCCCCAATCACATGTATGGGGTTATTACGTTGTAACTGCATAGTTAATCAATTGACTAACATCTGTGAAATGTCTCTTCTGTTAGATGCTGGGAGTTTTTCTTTTGGACAAATTCCTGACTAAGACTGAATGCTCCTAAGCTTCAGTAAGACTCTGAAGTGTTAGTAGAGTTTCTGGTTTTTACCAGTTGGAAACTTAAGTCAAAGCCTGAATTAGTGTGCTTTTCTTGAGGCCAGTGTGGCATGGGATCTTGATTTTTCTAGAGATGACATGCAGCACTCTAAGGAAGGAGGAGAGGAAAATTAGAATATTCAATTGTTTGATGTTTTTTCATCAAGGGTATGGTGAAACAATTGTATCATTTGCATCACTTCATTTTGCTTGGGAAGACAACATTGTGACTCAGTAACCAGTGTTTCTAAAACACATTGCCAAAGATATTCACCTTCCAATGCAGTCATTAAAGTGAAGGAAAATCCTCCGTTGATTCACTAATTAAGATATTTACATGGTAGATGCTGAATTGTTCAAAGAGGCATTTATATTGTCTGGTTGAATTACCTAAAGTCAATTGAGATACTTCATGGTAAAAAGTCTGTTCTTGTGCTATGGCTGCTGGCTGGTAGAAAGCTGATTAGAGTCAAAGAGCGTGAAAATTGAAAAGAGGGGTTTGTTAAGGGTGTTAGTAGCTCTGCTTCCTACAAAAAGCAGAGTACAGAATGGATCTAAAATACATGCAGGATAAGATCATGGTAGAAGTGTGGGAAATCAGCAAGGAATTGTGTTAGGAGTTTAAAAATAATAGAATCTGTATTTACAGAAAGATAAGTCATACCTTATTGCCCATGAATGTTATAAGGGCAGATGAACTAAAATGCCTTAAGGGGGGTGGTTGCTGCCTTGCTAAAGTAGGCATCTTAGGAGCATGAGGAATGATGGAAAACAAATGGTGTCCTGTGGCAGCTAGATCACAAACTGCCTTAAGTGAAAGGTGCTTTCCTCAAGGCTGTTAAGATGCTGTTCAGAAATGGAAATTGCAGTTCAGTTGTCTACGTTCTAGTTTGTAAGAAAGTGAGTTTATTTGCAGAGTAGCAGCGCCAGTTTTCAGACTGGGAGAAGGTGGTAGAGGAGACTGTGTGATGGAGAATGGTGGGTATGAGGTAGGCAGGAAAACTCACTGGCTCCTTACAGTGGGGCACCTCTCGTGTGCTCATCCCTTGGCCCAGCCAAACAAAGCAACCATGGGAGCTGCAAATGGCGGGAAACGCCATGGCCCGTGGCAGCCATCGCCTCCTCAGGTGTTTCCCGCCACAGCCCGCGTGAGGGGAGGCTGCTCCCGGCCGGGCTCCGGGCATCTGCCAGCGCTTCTACAGCTGAGCCATGGTGCTGGTGTTGGGAGACTGGCGTGGCAGCCCTGGCAGAGAGGTGACAAGGTAGAGCATGGTGAGGGCCCTGTCATGGCAGGCTCACTGTTGGGCTTCTGGTCCCGGGGAACCGCTGGCCCTCGTGGCACACCAGGGTGTGTGGGAAGGATGGATGTGTCAGCACAGCCAGGCCATGAGGGCAGGTGTGGGAGTGTGGGAGCTCTCTGAGGAGCAACGCTCCAGTGGAGCCATGGAAACTGCTGCAGGGGGGATGCAGGGCCCGTGCTGCCAAATCCATTGTTTTGTGGAGCATTGTATTCAACCTTATGGCTTAATTTGCCATTTAAGTATTGTAATCAGCAGTTTTCTTAAATGTTTCTGGTAGACAGCTGCTCTCTGCTACTGAAGGCAAAATGTGCACTGGGTTTTAGCCCATTGGCAGCAGTGAGGTGTAACCTCCTCCAGAGCAAACACTCGGTGCCAAGACAGAAAGAGATCCTGAACCAGACTGGGCAGGCTCTCCCACTGCTCCTCAATACTTGTTCTGGCAGCACCAGTAATTGCTTTTAGTGAATATTGGCTTTACTTGGAGGCTATCTCAGCAGAAAATATCACCTGATTGAAAGAAGCTTGGGAAATAGATTTTATCACTAAATTAGGATAAAGGGCTTTTTGGATATATTTGCAATTAGCTCAGCAGCATATTGTCCTTGTATCCGCTTTTTTGTGATTTCATATAGTCTCCTGAGAACCTCTTGCATTGAAGTTTTAATTAAATTAACCAATATATTATTTTGAAATGGACTCAACAACTGCAAGGTATCTGTGAGCATTTTGGGCAGAAAGTAAGCATGGTACAGTGTTACTATGACTGCAGAGGAGATTGTTTCATGGTTGGCATTAAAAGCCCTCTTTTATAATCTGGCTACACCAGATGGGTTTACAATACATAATCCAATTCAGATAAGTAACTGTGACATGCATAAATTTGAAAAGCCAAACCACGAAGACAGCATGGTATCTGAGGTCATATTTGTGTTTAAAAAGTGGAAGCCTCTTCAAAGTTGGTGGCTTTTTATTTTTAGCTGCCTTTTGTAGATCATGTGAACAGTATTTACCCTGTCCTGTACATTAGGATAGAGTCAAGTGAATTTTGCAGTTGACAGCTCCACCAAAGCTGTCTTCACTTTTTTTTTTTTGTTGTTGTTGTTGGGAAGAGGTGCACATGGCCTCATTTTCTGGCAGCTGCAGCACTTCACAATATGAAGACAAAATAAACCAAGAATCTAAGGGGTGATTGTGCAGGCTGGCACAGACGATAGAGGTGGAAGTTAATTCCCTCAAACTTTCCATGCCACTTTGGATGATCATTTAGGTCTGATTCTCAAAAGAACAAAAAGCCTGAATCCCCATGACTTCAGTAATCAATAATCCAATGCTCCTAGATACTTTCAGGTTTGGACTTTAGTCTCTCCTTGTGTTTGTTCCTCACCTTATCTTACTGGGTTGTTAAATGCTCAAAGGACCCTGAGGCACTATGACAATCAGGGAAAAGATGCTAATGCTACAGAAAAACTAACCTCACCATCTGCTGTCCTGTATCTCACACAGAAAGAATATTTGTTCATTTTCTAGCAATCTTCTGTCTATATAGCATGTGCTGTATACATATGTGCTTCTCAGAATTCTTTTATATTTTGGTCACTGGTGCACTGTATACCTGCACTGTATACCTTTGTATATCTTGAAACTGGTAGAATAACAAGACTTCCATCAAACTATGTTTATATTATGAATAACTTATAAATACTTGACACCTGATCCAATACATTTCTGCAGGCATTCACAAAGGAAAAGAATGCTGATACTGGTACTTTAAGATTCAATTAGATGTGCTTCAGAATGAATGAAATCTTGCCTTTAGTGCATCTTCAGTACTCCTTAGGTGATTACAGTAAAGGATATTAAAAAGATGGTACAATTGCTGGAAATTGCTTTAATATACTAAAAACTTGTTTTTTAATGTGAACTTTTTTTTTCTTTTTCCCCTGAAGTACTGTGTATTTGAGTTAAAGCAATGTTGCAAGTTCTTGATTCTGTTTCTTTGGCTTATGGAGTGTGTACTGGTTAATCAAGGTCAGCTTCAAGAAGGCAAATGAAGTCTGTCAGGGGCAATATTTATGAATGGACTTTCATTCTGCTGTAATTGAAATTAATGTTGAGTCATTCTTTCCAGTAACTTCATGAGCAGACAAATGTGAGTTGACAGAGGGATAAGAGGCTCTCCAAGAGATAGCTCAAAAAGTGGCCAGGGTTATATATCACTTCCTGAAATGATAGTACAAATGCTAATTGATCTAGAGAATCTCCTGGAAGTCATGTAGCAAAAGCATGTTTTCATTTTTATCAGGAACTGCTGTTTGCAGAGAGTGAGTCAAAGAGAACAGGTAGACAAGTTTAAGATACTTATTTCAAGGTTAAAGTGTACTTCTCATTAAAATACATAGTAGTTGTATAATCTTCATTTAAAAGGCAAAAGCTGAGTTTGCATATTATCTGCTATAGGTCTTATAATGTGTTTTCTGCATTTTCTTGTAACAGTGAGTTTTATATTATGTTATATAGTCTTATTTAGTGGGATCTGTTTGCAGTAGATCTCAGTAAAACATCTGCACTCTGCTGGGACTAAACAGAATCACAAAGGATTAGGAATGGAACATATAAAATTTTGGCAATAGAAATTATTCAAAGGAGAAGATTAGGAATGCATTTTAATCCCTTTAAATTCTACACAGACTGTGCAAAATAAGGATTGGAAAAAATGAGATAAATGCTGTGAATTTAATATTCCTTTGGTTTTTTTGGTAGTTTTTGTTGTGGTTTGTTTGTTTGTTTTGTTTTGTTTTAATTTTGTTGGTTTGGTTTGTTTTGAGCCAGTAGAATTTTCAGATATCTTGGTTTATTGAAACCTAATAAGCTTATATTGTTAATTGGAGTGAATTTTAAGTGATTGAAAAACTAATTTCCATTAAGAAATGTCAATTATGCTCTAGAACTACTTTTTCCTTATGTCTGAGGCATGATGTAAACTGAAAATTTGTATTTGTTAAGTCTTTGGTAAGGAGTATATTCTTAAATAGATACTCCTCAAATAAATACTAAAATAAATTCTAGAAGATCTTGAAGTTCAACTTTCCTTTCAATTAATTTCAATTTTTTGGCGGCTGATTTTTTGTATTGATGGGGTCTCTGAATTTGTTTGGCATTTTCAGAGAAATATTTCTTGTTATACTTTCAGTTTGGTTGAATTTTTTGTTCCTGAACAAATGCTATGAAATGCATAGATGAATACTTGCTGTTACTTTGACTTAAGGCATGCCAGAAATCTGTTGAAGCAGAGCGAGTACTTAGCATTAGGAGACCATAGTAACAATAATTTTCCATTCTCCCAAACTTGATATTCTAGTCCTATTTTCTTATTTGTGATAAGCATCATATAGTCAATGTAGGACATTTGCTTACTTTACTTCTTGATTATCTCTGGATACAGAAGAAAGGTTTTTGCTGAGCTATCAGTCTGTGCTATGTCACTTCTGGAAGTTAAAGTAGAAACCAGCAGGGTACCTGGAATTGGAAAAGAGCTGGTGTCCTCTCAGTTCTGGCAGCCGAGTCTATGCCAGTGGCACTTTTTGCCTGCTGTTTTCTTGGGAGGCTCTTGTTAGTCTGTCTGAGCTCCCTCCTCGAGGCTTCTCTGATTTAAACAGTGTCCTCCGCTTGCCTCTGAGGTTCACAGTAAAAAATCAACCACTGTTCCTTGGATGGGATTTAGCCATGTATTTCCTCCTTGTTTTCGGCCACTGGTAACTACACTACCAGTTATCCTGTAGCTCCCCAGTTATCTTTAGAATGCTTTTTGAGGAATTGTCCTATAACTCTACCCATTATTTGGTGCCTACCTCACATTCTTGGAGGGACACTGTTTCTTTAGAGCCTGACATATCTTTGTGCCTTATGACCTTACTTGGTGACCTCTTTCCTTAATGGAAGAGGTTCCACCTGGATTTTTCTGGGCTGCAAACAAGTGTCTATTTCTCTACTTCTTGTGTCTTAAATGCAACTTCTTTGAAATTTGGCATAGGCGGGTACAAAATGTGACTGTGCCAAGAGCGTTTGTGCCTGTGCTGGGAGATGGTAGAAGTAATCTTAATAGCGCTGTTAGCATGTTTTATAGCTCTGTTAAAGAGCCTGTCATCAGATGCTATGTAGTGTGGACAGGCTGAGTCAAACAATCTTGTCCTACAGAAGTCTTTCTAGCACTGTAATTTTTTCTTGTTTTTTTCCTTTGCCTTTTAGTTAAATTGAATCAAAATGTGTAATTTTAACTATGGGTTTTTTTTTAGTTTTGTCTTTTCCCTATAGAAATTTGGGTTCTTAAACAAATAGATGGAAAATGATGAGGTAAAATATTATACCATCATGTCTGCTGACTCTTTATACATATGATTGTTTCAAAAGCATGCCTCTTCCTGTAAATTCCTCAAAGGGAGTATTTGATTACTGTGTGGATTTTAGGCTTGTAATAATTTTTTCCCTAAGTGCAATATATCCAGAAAAGAAGATACAAGTACTATATTTTTGTTTTATTCTGCCTTGTGTTATCAAATACCTCACAAATTTCATTTTCTAGATGAAGTAGGAAGCATGCAGTTTAAGCATTAGTAAGAGTCACATGTCAGCCAAAGGGACAAAGCCCTTTCTTATCCACTGTGGAATGGAAATGGCACACAGACTAATTTTTAAAGATCTAAACATTTGCATGTTCACTTATTTCCTGTCAGTGATGGATTTAGTTTTTCATTTCTAATTTATTTTACTATTTTTTTATTAACACATAAAGGTTATCTTAGGAACTTGAATAGTTCTTCAATCTGCTGAAACAGAAGATTTTTCAGCCTGTAAATGTCACAAGCTTCAAACTTTTTGGTGCGAGACAGGATCATAAATGAATGATAATTTTTCACCTGCAGATTTTGAAGTAATTTTTCTTAATGAGGGATTTCAGAGGTGTGATAATTTAGATAAAATATTTTCAAAGCTCATTGTAAATATGCATTTGTAGTGACAAGACACAAGTTTTGATCTGCTCAATATGGATAGAATATGCATAAATTAGTATTTTGCAGCAAGATTATCACATGCCAGCTCAAAAGCAGAGTATAAATATTTATCTGCAATGAATGATGTATTTGAACATACATTTAGTACTTAAGCAAGAGGGGTTGTGCATTTGCCTGTGCTGTCACTGGCTATGGCTGTGTCCATCTGTGTGTCACATGAGCTACATGACAGCCCTGTTTGGCTGCATCATGCTGCGATGTGTGTGAGGCGTTTGGGGGTGTGTGATGGAATCGTTAGCTGTGCTTCTCCCTTGGGACCCAGACTATCAATGTAAAGCCAAAAGCACTCCAGAAGCAGAGGATGTGGGAATCTTAGTTGAGACTATGATTAGAAACCTTTTTATCTGGCGGGAAATGTTCCAAGAAATCATCTTAAACTTGAAATGTAAACCCACTTGTGCAGCTCTGTATTTGACTTCAGCATTTTCTGAATTCTGAATTAAGACCGACATTGCAAGAGACATGATTTTGGACAAAAATAAATATGAATGCTTCATTTTTCCACTTTACCTTAGTAAATGTGTGTGAATTTAGTGTGTGAATGCAGCCCAATTGTAGGAATAAGCCATCAGCAGTAATTTTCCAGGAGGGAAAAAAAGTGATGTTCTAGACTGATACAGATTTTGATTATAAAAATCTATGCATTAGGGGACTAATGTTTGGTTCACTGATTTGTTGTAATTACCTATTTTCTACATAATCATGAATGGGAAATCTTATTACCTCAGTTCATTCTTAGAAAAATGGTGGTTTTCTGTCCCTAACTGCAGAAATTGCTGTACTGAGTGCAGTTTTACTGCATTGTGAGGATGCTTATGAGATATACGATTTATAAAATATGTAATGTGGGCCTTAGGTTTTCTTTGTAGTGGAAAAAATTAGGAGAAAGGTTTGTGTAATGAGTCTTTATTGCCTTTTCATGGCATTATGTTAGTTAAAAACAGATTTTATGGATCGTGTATGAATTTTAATTGCATGACAAAAAAAATCTCTTTTCTATTAAGTAATTTGGATTCATAAGAGTTGTTTTTACCCGTTTTCAAGGAGTTCAACATCATGCCTCTCTAAGTTTCTTAGATCTTGGATGCTTACCAGCTATGTGAGTTTGCACTGCTCCATTGCCTCAGGCTCTGTGTGTTTGCATTCACCTACAAAGTGCAAAGTGAGTGTAGAGCATTCCTG
>NW_005054300.1:16366940-16386072 GCF_000277835.1 Geospiza fortis
CCTGCTTCGACCTGAAGGGCCTGAAGTGCACTCAGCACGAATGCAAACTGGTGCACCAATGTTCAAAAGCTGTGTTTGAACAGGGCCAGTATCCAGTGGTGACACTAAGCCACATGTTACATTCCATGGAAAAGGGCAATTTCAATCGTGTATTGCTGTTTCTGTTGGTGTAGGACAGGGAGTTGCTTCAGCTTCAACTACAGAAATGGAAGAGGAAAGCCCTATTTAAAGGCACTGCATTTAGTGGAGGTCTTCATTTAAATCTGCTACTCTCATAGAGCCAAGATGCATGACAATCCATAGGAAATGGCAAGTAAATTCATTGCCATGGTGCCTATCACTAGGGATTTTGGCAGAAGTATTTGTCTGTTAACTGTCTAATAATTTATAAAGGGCAGTAAAGCCATGTTGAAGAACTCTGTGGCTGTGATGTGTTATAGTTCCAGGCTAGAGATGATTTACTGCACTTGTCACCCTGGACTGCTGCTATGATATAGTACCCAGGTTGCTGCTAAAACATCCATAAGCACCTACATCATATAGGGTGATATAATTTCAATATGTAACTTCTGAAAGCATCTGTGCAATTATAGATTAGAATAAGCTTCAGGCTTCCACACCAGCTTTTGCTAAATTCATCCGTTCGCCATGCAAGGAAGGGTTGAAAATCAGAATCTTGGCTATCCAGGGATTCTGTAAGAAATAAACTTTGTTCTCATGTCTTGTGCCCTTCAGCCTGCTGGCTACCATATGCCATGGGGGATTTTAGCTTGCTAAAAATTGTCCAGTGACATTGTGTATGTTGATGAACAGGCATTGCTTTTTGACTGAGCTAACTAGCAATAATTCTCCACAGCTGATCATCTTTGGCCTCAGCCTGCAGAGACAGGAAGTAGTTGCATATGACTTTCTTGAATGAAAAAAATAAGAGCCTCAAGTAATAAATGAACTAATTCCAAAGCACCCACCAAACTGTGGAACACAGAAGTATCAGTATTAGGCTCAGATCAAAACAAAGAAAAAAAGATGATAATTTATTTGGTGAGATCTTCCAAAGTCTGTGATGTTCTTGTTTGCTGCCTAGCAACAAGGCCAGCTCTAAGAGTAGGAAAGTATGTGCCTGCCTAATCTTATAAGAGTAACTCTCTACAGAAAAATAATTACAATCTTTAGTAATAAATTATAAAGGGATATTAATTATTGTAGTAAGTTGCTTGCTGTTAATATTGGCAAACTGACAAATGCTGAACCCTATACAGAAAGAGTAGCAAAAAGGTTATCTAATTTTATGGTGAAGGCAAGAAAAGTTGCCTAGAAGCATTCAGTTCTCATACTGAGTAGGATTAATGTACTGCAGTAAGACACATGAGCTAGATGTGACTCTACCCCTGAATGTGGAAGGTATTCTTTTATAATTAGTTTACATCACAGGTTATGTGACTGAATGGAAATGCATCATCTAGTCTAGTACTACAATACTTCTTCCACAAAGATGCAGGGTTATAGTTGCAGTAGCAAATCTTAGATGTCTTTGGATATTCAGGTTAGATGGTCCAAAATTACAACGTTGCTTGGTCTTACAGATGCACTTACTGCTCATCATTCTGTATTGTATTTCATGTCATTAGAGATAGAAGAAGGTTTTTACGTTAATGTATTAGTAATTCCCTATGTGCAGTTCCATATTGCAGTTACTGGAATTTCTTCTCTCACAACAGAAGTGTTCCCATTGCTGAGTTTTCAAGCTGCAGCTACATACCTCAGATATCCAAGCGCTTGTATTTGTATTAATGTCTGTGGTATCTTCTAAAATGTTCCCTGTGAGTCAGTTCTACAGCAGTTTTCTAGCAGGCTCATAATTTAGTCAGCTGAGCAGGGATAAGGGTGGCTGACTGTACATGCTCACTTTTCACTGTGTCGGGGATGCTCCAGAGCACGGTCTGCTTTAAGCATATGTGTTTGCTAGGCTACGCTACAGAAGAGAGATGCCATTTATTCCAATCCAAGTGCTTCATTTTGCTTATTAATAGTGTAAATACAATAGTAGGGAAACCTGCAAACTGCACCTCTTACTTCCACACATTTTTTCAGTAGTAAAAGTAATACTGCAGTGTTGCTGCAAGTAGACAGAAGGCTTTTCCTGATAACAGATGGGGAGGATCTTGACCTATCCTTTGTCAAATATCACATGAGTCAGGCTACCTGATTGCCATCAGGCTGCGTGCCTGGGTGGGCGCCAGGGTGGTCAGGTAGGGTATAACAATAGCCATTCATCACACCCAGCCTGTCTCTCCCCTCTGTCAATAAGATAAAATGATCTAATATAATCAACTCTGCAGGAGACACAAGGCTTGCTGGTGCTTTGTTCTTGGTGGAGAACCTTGTGAAAACAAACACACACATCTACAAACAGGCCAGTAAAACTCCCACAACATTTCCAGTATGGTAACTGATAGCAGTCATATTCATGCACTAAATTGCTTTGGGGCTCTTCTGGGTTTTTCTTGTTTTGCATTCCCCTGTAGTGGTGGTGTCAGAAAAAAAAAGTTTGTCTGTTTGTTTGTTTGCTTGCTTATTGCTGTATTTCTGCTGCAACAGATAATGATGTGGCAATGACAATGGTGCCACATGGCTTCCGCCCTTGGGGACAGAAAGGAACAGAATAAAGGCAGGTAACAGTGAAATTATGTAAGATAGTAAGGGCCTGGACTAGTCCTAGGAAAGATTACTGTTTGAATTAAACAGGCTCTGAATACTTTTCCCTGTTGTTCCCTGATGTTTCTGGTAAAGTTTTGATTAGGGGTTAGCTGTTATGTTGACTTTGCACATGCTTGGCTTTGTCTCCTAAAATTTTTTGTCAAAGAGCTGTGTTCAGATCATAGGACTTGCAACACCCATGTCCTGTCAGTCTGACAGGAACCTGCATTTATTATTTGAAACGAGGAAGATTAATGTAACCACACCTTATTTTAGTAGTTCCAGTTTGGTGCTCAGAAGCCCTGGATGGTCCTGCAGGCCTTACCCTGCTGTGTGAACAGATTTTGTCATAGAGAGAGACCCTGAAAGAAATCCTTAAAATGATTTATAATTCCTGCAGACTGTCAAAAGAAAGACATTTGTTCAATTATTTCTATACTGTGAACACAGGACTGTCAGGTTTAGTGAGCTCAGCAGCAGTGGTTGAAAATGTCTGCCATGAGTGCATCTCCCAGAGTGGTCTGGATGGCAAAATAGGAATTTCTACTTTGAGCAGTGGAACACACGAATAATTTGTCTGAGGACTCATTATTAGCTATTTAGAGAAATGAGAGTAGTTAAAGGTCTCTCTTTGTCCCATATTTTTGTTTGTAGGACATGGAGGAACTCTGCTCTAATTTCCTTTAAAAATTTAAATCTTTCATATTCTTTATACCACATTTCTTCTTCATACTGACAAATAAAACAAGGCTAAACTTAGTTCATTAAAGATATCTTATAGAACACAGTACCTTGTACTGTACCTTTTTATTAAAATGGAAAACATTCAAACATATTATGTACCATTATATATATAAAAACTGCTTACATGTGTACATTATACAATTATATCTTTCATATAGCATTGCCGTATGAAAAGTGTATATGCTGGCTATGTATGTGAGTGTGGTGTCTTCAGCTTCTGTGAGGCTTTGGCCATTTAGGCCATCTAAGAATTATATGTTTGCTGTGCCTAAATTTAATTTCCAGGAGTTTGACTGCAATTCTTATCTCTTGATAATGTTTTAATAAATGCAAGTGTTTTAAGGCCAGTAGGTACCACTATGATAATCTTCCAGTTTTCCACATAACAGCTGCTAGATAATTTTATCTACATGAAGTCCATAATTTCTAATTTTGTTCAGCTCTAGGCTTGTTCTTGTTGAAATTAAAGAAAAAAAATTGCCCTTGATTTGAGAACATCATCTGGATGAGAGCTGATAGACCTGGACTTTGCTGTCATTCTGCAGAGCAGCGAAGTTACTGAGTGCATTTGAGAGTGCTTTATGCTTCCTCTGGCTCTCTTAGTCAGTTTTGTTATGCTTCACTACCCAGATTCTACTTGGATTAACACCTAAAATTAAGTGTGCTCTATACTTTTGGTGGTGTGAGAAACCATCTAAGTACTAGGAAGTTGACTGGCGGGGGAGGGAGGAAGGATAAAGAAAAATGACTGGTAAAATATGCAGCAAATAAACCCTCCTTATATTTAGAAAATAGTCATTTGGGAACCTCCCTCCTTGCCAGTGAAATGCTCTATTACATTGACATGAAAGGATTTAAAATGTAGTAAAATCAATAGGATATTTATTTCAAATAATTAATCAAAACAGAATATTTTACATTAATTTTCAGGTGTTAAAACTGAAGTAAATTTGGCTTTGAAACAATGTCAGTTTTTTTACTTTGAAAATATCGAAGCAAAACTTTGATAACATCTCTGTTTTTTGCCCCTTTTTGAATAAAAAAATTTCCAGAGTAGTTGCAAATTTGAAAGATGTTGGTTAAAATTGTTTTTTTCCTTCTGGTGAAAAATTACTCAGCATTTATTTGAGTACCTGAATTTCTTCAAAAAAACTTTGAACGATATGACTTTACAGCCTACAATGGACATTGCAATCTATATTTAAGGCATTAGTATTTGAATTGATCTATTTAAGGAGATCATAATTCTAAATATAAGTAAATGTAGCTCATAATTTTAATTCTGGGGCTATGTTTTTAGCTCTTTTAAAAAACAAATTATGGTTTTCAGAATTTTAAGTCTTTATTTCAGGTATGTAGCTCATCGAACACAGGGTACCACTCAGTCTGAGAGCTTTTTACTGGCTACAGATGGATTTCTTCTCGGAGGTGTCAATAATATGAGTGTGCTTTAACCCATTTTTGTTGAGCTGGGCATGATTGACTTAGAGAGCATGAAGGCAGTGATTTGCCTACATTTTTTCCAGGTGCAAAAGGAAAAATCCAACCCTTCTGCTTCCGAGCCAATTTTTCTGCCAACAGTCAGCAGTTTGCTGCCTTTTTAGTTGTTTGCTTCCACAGAGGTTTATTTTGTTAGTTTTGCAGCCCTTTGCAGCCCAGAGCCACTGTGTTGGGAAGCCCCAGGTGGAGGGCATTGGAGCTGTTGTGGGAGCAGTGGTGGGGCCAAGGGGAGCCCCCCAGCCTGCAGGAGAGAGACTCTGCCTTGCTGCCTCAGGCAAAGCGGGTTAAAGCGGGTGAGCTGCAGGAAATGCAGGCAGCCCCGTGTTTGCCCGTGAGGTGCTGTGCAGATGCTGATCAATAATACAGTATGACTGAGGTCAGTAATTGCGTTAATGAAAGCTGCAGTACAGATGTTGAGCAACTGAGTTTGTTTTCAGCAAGCCATGTTGTAAGGGTTAGCTCAGTTGAATGGGAGCATATGGAAAGCTGGAGCTTCCTTCTTTCTCCTGGAAAAAAATTATAGGAATTCCTGTTGTACAAAATTCTCACATAGGTTATGTTGATGTTTTCATGTACTTAGTACTTCCCTCATTGTCAAATACCAGACCTAGGAAATACTGTCACAGATGCAAAAAGCTGAGGTAATTATTGGAATACTATTTTGCCTAACAAACATTATTTTCTCAAAGATTTTAGATTTTCTAGACTTTTTTTCTTTCTGCCATGCTAAACCAGCATTCAAATATTGCACTGTAAAAGATGAAGCAATATTGACAAAACTTGTCTGTTGGATAATCTGTTTATACAGGGCTTGTTATCCTAAGTGGCTTTAATGGCACGCTGCCGACCATGTGGAGATTCAGGGAGATTGCTCCCACTGTGGGAAATATGATGTCTCTCGTGTCTCCTCATAGGATGGTTCTGTCTGGCTGCAATGAGCAGACGGCACTATCAGCCTTTCGCCAGTGAGAGCCTGTGAAGCTAAATTCAGTCCTCCAGGAAACAGGCATAACTTCTTCACTGAAGAAGTCAGTTATTTTTTTGTCTGGTGACACGTGGTCTGAATCTAGCCTCTTGTGATATAATGAAATTTGAGGTAGAAATAGGAAAGGCAGCTCAGAGACAGTGTCAGAGCTGACCCTCTAACCTGAAAAAGAATTATAAATAAATAAATATAGATTTTATTAAATAATTTTTCAAATTGAGTTTTTAAATAAAATGTTTTCTCAGAAGTTTGAAGATATTTGGTCTAATTTTTAGCATACTTCTGCCAATTTATATCATAGCCTCTTTGTTCTAGAGTTGACATTAGAAAAAAAACGCTTATGGGTTACTTAGGAAGAAGTCCAATTTTATAGTTTAAATCTTATTAAAAGTGTCAATACAGACTAACGGTTCAGACTCAGATGTTGATATATGCTTGAACTTCTGGGCATGTGCCAGATAAATTCTTCTTACTCCTACAAGGTTAATATATTCAAATATCTATAACCAGGTTGGGTGTGGACAGTGAGGACAGTTTATAAAAAATAAATGTGAAGAGGCAGAAGAATATCTAACTCACAAGATGTTTCATAGCCGCATTGCTGTAGGATGCATTAAACCATGCAGGTGGTGTGGACAGCCTGGCTGTGTGGCATTATCCCAGATCAGGACTCTGTCTACCCAGTGGGAGGATGCAGTGAAGATGGATCTAGGTGAGGGACAACGGACATAATGGCATGGAGGGGAAATCCTGTGAGATATCAAGGAAAAAATGGTAGCCAGGCAACAAGCCAGGGTCCGGAGAGGTGGTGGAGCCTCCATCCACAGAGACGCTCAGAACTCCACCAGACAGGAAATTGTTCCCTGACTCTGCATTTAAGCTTAAGAATGTGTCCTCTCCTTTTGCAGGCAGCAGCTGACAGAACCAGAGGACACAGACTTAAGCAGTGCCAAGGGAAATGAAGGTTGGATATTAGGAAAAGGATTTTTACTGAGAGAGTGATAAAATCTGGCCAGGGAGGTGGTGGAGCCACCATGCCTGGATGTGTTTGAAGACAGATTGAATGTGGCAGTTGGTGCCATGATTAGTTGAGATGTTAGGGCATGAGTTGGACTCAGTGATCTTAAAGGTCTCTTCCAGCCTTGTGATTCTGTGATTTCAAAGGGCTGACTTCCATGACATCAGTTTTTCTCTCCTCACGGTACTAGCATGGTTGTACAGGAAACCTTTTGTATCTCATTGCTTGCATTTTGTAGGCATCACAAATAATTTCAAGCAAAACAGAAAAAGCTGTATGTTTTTGTACAAATATATCTATATATATAATTATATGTATTTTTATAACAGGTATTTAAATTGTGACCTTATTTTCACTAAATCAATGCTAAAGACAAGACAAAAGAATCCCAGGTACTCAGGCTGATCAGGATGATTAGCCTTTTGTTTTGGATAAGCCTTGTGTGCCTCTTAGACTGTTCAGGAGCTGGTGTGCATGCCTGCTAACGTAAAAATACATTATATTTAGGAAAAGATTTACTGCATTTGCTCATTTGGGGCAACTTTGGGTATGCCAAGCTTCTGGTTTGTGATAAATCATGTTTCATGAACCTACTGCTTGGAAAGAAAAGGAGAAAGAGGTAATGAAAACAACAGGATTTTTGTGTTTGGGTGATATTTAAAGTGATGCAGTCTGACTTTCATTCATAATGTTCCTTCCCAAAGTTTTATAAGAAGAATGGATTGCAGTTTTGATCTGGTTTAAGATGAGCTTCAGTTGATCAGGTCAATATAATGATATAAAACTGAAATAAAGAAAGTGATGACATTCATCAAGAGAAGGAATTGAGTTTCCAGGGGATGCAGTCTGCCCTGTAGCTCAAGCACTCCATCTTGAATGGAATTTTTTCAATGTGATGTGATTGCTGATATGAGTCACAGCAGCATTCATTAGCTTTGTTTTGGAACTCTAAAAGATGCGTGAAATTAAAATCTAGATGTGGACTGGTCAAGAATTATGAGTCATTCTTCTATTTAAGAAACATTAAAAAATATCACTCATAGAACTTAGATGTTGGATCAGGTTTTATCTCAGCAAGTCCGGTGTGTTTATATTGATCCAGCTTCAACACAAATAAACTAGTAAGCTGTGTATGATTTGGGGTCGCACTGAGTGCAAACCTATAGTTTTGTGTGTTTTTAAATGAAGCTCATTCAGTAAAAGCACAATCTAGAAGTTCAGGGCAAGCCATGTCCCAGTCTGAACTGTCTGTGTTTCCTGCTTAATGTGTGATGTCTGTGAAGGGGTTAACACACACAGAGCTGCAGCTTTCTCAGGCAGGAGGTGTCCTTGGGACAGACATGGTTCAAGGGGGACTGATGGTTTGCCAGTGTGAGCTTTTGGTGATGTAGTGCTTTTAACATAATATCTTTTTGGAGTTTTGGCAGAGGATTCTCTTGTGGCATCTGACAGTGCAGGAGTTGTCTTCCTCCTGCTGCCAAGTGCCGTTTCACTTACACTTTGTCAAATTAATGTCTTCCATTTAATACAGTGAACTGATTTTCTAATTTCTCTCTTGAAGTTTTTAACAGTAGTAATGTAAACAATAGACAAACCCTAGAATTAGTTCCAGGGATTGACCTGGAAACCAAAACAGAGACAAATAAAGGTGAAGACAACCTTTGTGACCATTCAAACTTTCTTCCTTTACCAGTGGTTACTTTCTTCCTGTGGGACATTGTGCTGCCTTGCCTTTTTGGCACAGCCCAGTGCTGTGACCAGCTTCAGCACAGCAGTAATGACCTGTGAGTGCAGTGTTTGCCAGCACATGTGTCATGGATGCCCTCACTAACTCTGATGTGCTGTGCACATATTTGAGATGAAACATCAGTATTATCTTCTTTCACGGCAAAAATGCAACAGTTTCCAGTTACTGCTTACAAATACCAAAGCACAGCAGAGGCTGCAATTTACTTAAGGAATAATTTCTATTATCAATGAATCATCTCCTCTCTTTTTTAATTAGATGAGAAAGGCAGGCACGCCAAGTCCCAGTGCACTAGCATATTAGAGAAAACTTATAATAAAGATGTGTACTTTTCCACTAAAGTACCTGCATCTCTTTGCAGAACAGCTGAGGAAATTATTGAGAATATTATAGCCCAAGAATTCCTACTTTCTCATGATATATTAAGTGGTTACTGTTGTACTTATGGTTGTTCCATTCCTTGGCCCTTCAGCAACTGCACTGTTGTTAATTTGCTTTGTTAATTTGCTAATATAGCTCTGTTGTTTTAAATTGTTATATTTTAGTTGAATATAATTGAATAGCATTTCTAATGAGAGATGTAGGATTCCTCTTCCTTTTGGATAATGTGATCTGAATAAATGTGGGGACTAGAAAAATAAACACAATTGCTGTCTTTTACCATGTTGTGTAAGCTGTTTAGACTCCTTACTGGCCTTCCCTAGGGACCGCTGTCATATACTTGTCCATCAGATACTCAGACTAGCCTTGATCTGTGAAATGATACTGCCTTTTGTTTTCTGTTTCTGTGAATTGCCAGAGTCTCTCAGTAAAATACAGGTCTAAAAATTTCCCATATGCATTTTGAGTCAAAACAAATCTTGGGAATATGTAAACAGATATTGCTTTTCTGAGAAATAGTAATTCTTTGCCTGTATCTATTCCTCTGCATCTGGCTAGATATTCCCTCATTTGTGCTAGAAACAACATCTGTGTGTGGCCACATGTTCATCTGTATTACAAAACCCATCCAGATAAGCTAAATAAAACAAAAGAAGCTAAGACAGAAAAAGCCCCAAAAGCCAACTCATCTGCACTGTGGGGTTTAAAGAGGTCTAGCTAAGTGTGAGGCTGAAACTTGGGACTTCCTTTTGATGAGTTTTATCTCAGATGCTTTACCACAAGTTCTGGATCCTGTAGAGGATGCTGACTGACCTCAGAGGTTTTGTTTTTTTTTTTTTGAAGATGAAATTGTGTATTTCAAAAGAGTTAAAATCACCACAGATGGATTAGGGAAGGACACATTTGTTAATCTAAATCAGTTTTTCTAGCTTATACAACTAACCTCATTTGAAATGACTGAATGACTTAAAGAAAGGAAAGGTTGAATTTTCATCAGAATTCTCCTTTACACTTTACCATAAAATCCCAAACAGCCTCCTCCTCAAATGGTGCAAGGTCTAAGAAATCATTAAGCCAAATAACTCTGCAGAGCACAAGGCCATCTTTTTCTTCCTTTGGAGGTCACCCAGCCGGTGTTGCTCTCCTGTGCTTCCATGGTTAGTTCTCAGAGCCTGGCCATCGTGTGAGCTCTGTCAGCTGAGCCTCTTGTGGCTCCACCAGGCCACGAGCAGCTGTCTGAGCTCCTATTACAATGGTGAGAATTCAGAAGAAGTGGGAGTAGAAGAAAGTAGATTTGATCTATTTTTCTTTTTGTCTAGTTCATGCACTCTGCTTCATGTTTATCCACTCATGTCTATCCACTGCTAGGGGTAGAATCTCCTCTCCAGTTTTAAACTAGAACAGTTGCATGTTCCAGCTGTTCCTGTGGAATTTCAGAAGACAATGATGTATTTCAAATCAGCAAGATTTTAATTTTGTCTTCCTTCTACCCCCCAGTTGCAAATTCCTAATCTGATTCTTGATTAACAGTCTGACTGGAACAAAGGAAGGAGCTTTCTTCAGCAGCTGCATGAGTTTTAGTGCTAGTTCTTGTACATGTAGCTTCCTGCATATGAGCAGCTTACTTCTTATAGGTCTTATTTTCCTAGATAATCAGTGTTGTATAATAATTATCTTAAGGAATTAAAAAGATATTTCTAAAAATTAAGATTTGAGTAAGACATAGTGAATAAATTTACTTACAATAAGACTTATCAAGGATAGATACTAGAAAATTGAACAAGGATGGGAGGGTGGTCATGACTAGATTCTCAACTTTAGCCTGGGAAAACTGCTTCTGCCTCTTTACAGAAATGCCAGACTTCATTACTGAAGTGTTTTGAGATGCTTGAAAATTCCTCAGTGAGGATTAGGTATGATTATTTAAATATTTTTAGGTTATACAAAACTTGTCAAAAGCGAGTAATACTGACCTTACCTCTAGAGGGCCTGTGCAGTTTACTATTTCCTCTTCTGTATATCCATCTTATGGGAAAGGTCCTGTGCAAGAACAACATGCTATTGTAGCAGTGTATCAGAAATATTTGAGGCTTCATTGCCATTGAGCCCCAGGGGCCTGTGCACTGCTTATTGCTCAAGCAGAATAGCAGCCTGTTATCAACTGCCTGAAAACTCCTGAAACCTTCTGCCTTTCTTAATTCCTTTCTTTTTTTTCTTTTTTTTCTTTTTTTTTTTTTTTTGTGGGTGGCTTAGTATACTGGAAAACAGGATGTAGGGGGGGAGGATTTGCAGGCTTTTAGCTATGTGTCTGAGGTTTAGTAGTTCCATGTTAGGATGGTATTGCATTACTTCAGCTGATAGGCTTGTGTGTAAACACATGTACATTGACTACAGTCTGGTTTATACGCTTTCAGCTTGCACCTGATAAATTTCAGAAAACAAAAGCCCCCTACAAATACTAAATAGGGATAAGTGAAAACAAGCCATGAATGTGTTCCATTAATGGGCTCCACATGTTCTCAGATCTGCCTTCATATTTTGTCTATTTTTTTTCCCTCATCAGCAATTTGAGAGTTGTACAGCAAATTAAGAGAAGTGCTTTCAACAACCATAGCTAAACATGAAACAGTTATGATAATGAAGTGCCTTTGGATCCCCTCAGATTCAGAAAGAATGGGAAAAAGCTAATTTCCTGAAGAGGTTTCCCAGTCGTTCTGCATAATCTCTGCTAAACCTGGCTCCAATTCTCATAGGATGATTCCCCAGTCAGCACATCTGCAGAGGTGTGTGGTTCCTTTGCTGTGTTACAGCCCAGAGCACCTTCAGCTGTGACTTCCACTTCATCTCACCCAATTTAACTCTCTGCAAGTACAGAAGGCTAATAATGAGCAGGTTGCCATAAGTTTTTAAAGAAGCAGCAGGAAACATCTTAATGCAACTGTCAGTCTGTGCACGTACTGTGGGCGCTTGCTCTCTCTGATAGCCTGGAGCTTAAAAGCGCTGTTCTCTGCCAAGGGAGAGGCGGCTATCTTCAATCTGGCATCTGAAAATGACAAAGTGATCTATCAAGCAGAATTAGGAGCACAGATCCTTCCTGTTCTGTTTAGCTTTGTAATTTAATCTGAGTCAAACCAGAGGCCTGGCCTGAGGAGAAGTGCTCCTTCAAATCCAATGAAGCAGTCCTTCGATTTACCATCATGCAAACATTAATATGTAAACTTCCTATGCGTGTAAAAGACAAAAAGGCATATTGTATCTGACAGAAGTTACTTTTCAAGGTATGCTAATTCTGAAGCTCTTCTTCTCTTGGATTCTTCTTCACACTCTCTTCAGGGTTTCATAGCTACCTTTCTATTTTTCCAGAGATCCTGGCTGAATTCTTACCCTATGCCTAGGCGTATTCATGAAAATAGGCTTAGAAGTGTCACACAGAGCTTGTGAAAAACTTCTCTGGGCTGCCAGGACTTGGAAGAAAAGTCCGCTTATGACTTCATTGATTTTTGTCATGTTTATATGTTTTGATTTTTGTTCTGTTTATATATTTTTGTCTAGGAAATGAACTTTGTGTCTTCTGTACTAGATGCATATGGTCTGTAATAAGACTATCCAGATATTCTGGCTGGGTTTTTTTTATTTTGTTTGGGGTTGGTTGGTTGGTTTTTTTGTTAAACTTTTTGTGTGTGTTGCCAGCTCGATAAAATGCTTTGAAGTTAGAATGACTCCACATATGTATGGAAGGTAAAGATGCAATAGAACATCTGTATAAAGGAGAACCTCGGAGTTCCTCAGATCAGCACAACTTTTTTACCATATCCTATTTCTCTTCCTGGAACACTTCACACCAGCTGTGCAGTGCTGGTATAATGCTGAATGTATTTATGATACATATTCACTTAAGAGGCTGGAGATACTTTTATTGAAATACAGCATTTAATATTTTCCCCAAAAATGACTAATGAGAAAAATCATTGACCAAGGATCCTTTCATTTGACTTCCATAGCTTTTTTCATACTGCCTTGCTTCTCTTCCACTCCTGCTTCTTCTGTGTCATTCCTGGTGTTTTGATTGTAAGTTTTCTGGTAGAACCTGTCTCTCATCTCATATCTGTCTAGCACATCACAAAAGAACAGCAACTTCAGAGGGCTTTCTGGGTAAAACTGTTAAAAACACAGAAATCTTTCTGAAGAATAGTAAAATGAATATGTTCCTTTTGTTGCTGTTCAGGATCTGGTAAGGGATCAGCTAAGGAATAGAAGCCTTAATATGTGTGACTTGTCCTGTGTACCCATTTAGAAGGTTAAACTTTCTATCAGGGCTCCCGAGTTTGTTTTTACTGCACAAGAAAGTTTTAAAGATGACATAAGAAGTCATTACAGATGCTAAAACATTCTTAAATGTTCCACAGCAGTGCAATGGAAATAATGACACATAATAGAGTAGAAATGCTTTAAAAACAACAGTGATGAAAGAAGTTGCAAGTACCTTCTAAAAAGGGGAAAATTTGGCTGAAATCCTAGGCTTGGTAGAATCTTCTTACAGTTGTGCTTTCTTAAGACAAACACCATTTAATTGTTAATTTTCCACTGAAGTTCAATATTGGTGCACAGCCTTAAACCAAACTCAACAAATCTCTCTTTGGGCCATTTGAGTTCAATAACCTAACTTGGCTGTGGAGATTTTTTTACAACAGCTAAGCTCAGGCTGGATTGCCTGAGGCATGTGTTCCATTCCCTACTTTAACCTCTGCTGCTTTCCCAAATCCTTGGGAAATTTTGAAAACTGAGTTTCCACTTGGAATGAAACTAGATGTAGGAAAACAGAAGAAGCAATAAAGTGTAGCATAGTAGTGCATGCATTTAGTGCAAACTTCAAGTTTCTTTAGCTCACTTGTGGCAGTCTTCAGCAATTTCCTTTTTTCATCTAGCAAAAGAGCTATTAAAAACTGATACGCAAATGAGGTAATGTCAGTTAATTTAATTTCTTTAGCAGAGAACACAGATAGTAATGGAATATTCCTTCTCATCTGTGATTGGGAAGGTTCTGGGATTCTCTCTTTTATCCCCATGTCATTTTGCCAAGTAATTTTCCAGTAATTCAGGAGTTGGCAGGCCATGAAGGGCTGTAGCAGGAGCAGCATGATGCTCTGACAGCTGGATGACTCCAGCATAGGCAGTAGGCCAGTAAGGGCATTGCAAAAGTTCTGATTACTCTTCTGAATGGGGACAGCAGGCTGGTCTTTACTCTGTAGAATTCTGTCAGCGTGATGTGATATAGAAACCACTTGTCCTGCCTTTGCATCCCTGGTTTTATTCTGTGCTGCTCATGCCTGTAAAGGCACGTACTGACTAAGCTGTCCAGATGTTTGGTGTGTTTGGGGCTGTTGTAGTTTTCTGTATAATTCCTCTGGTTGGGTCTATTTGCTTGACTCTTGGAAACACAGCAACAGATAGCAACTAAAAAGAAAACTGTTTAAGTGTTTTTCTTTGCTGGAGTTTTCCTTGGAGATGGTTTTTGCCATTTGAAGTCAACATTAGAGAGCTGTGGCGTTTGACCCTTAGCATTTCCTATGGAGAATGCACATGTACAGATCACTTCTTCCTCCCAGGTGTCAAAGACAGCTGAGCTGCAATTGCACTGGAACTTTGACTGACATTATTAAAAAACTGTGTAGGGAATCACAGCTCATTCCATTTTGCTTCCCTGGATGGATTGGATGTGTTAGTTGTTTTGTACCCTACTGTGTTTATGCCAGGAATTACTATGTTTCTACATATCCCTGACAAGCAACCTCGGCTGAATGAGACCTGCTTGTCATCAGTAGATTCTAAGCATGTACATGTTTTATACATCAAATCTGGAACATTTTTAGCGTAGCCCTCTTCAGTGTAGGATCAGAAAAATGTCTCAGGTTGCCGTTGGCACTTTGGTTCCTTATTGTAGTTGAAACCAACAATTGTATAGTTGTTCCAGCCTGGAAGAATGTGTTAATTGACCCAAAGCCCAGAAGTGCTCAGGGTACAAGCAGCAGATAACAGAGAGGCTTTTCTCTGTCAGTAGATAAATTGACATCACCATTGAAAACAGTGGCACAGCATTAGTAATGTCCTCAAGGCCAGTGCTATATTAACTTGTTTCCTTTGGACACCAAAGAACAGCCATTCCAGGAGGGAAAACCAAGCCTTCCCCCCTTCTCCATAGCCTTGGGCTAGAACATGTATTATTAGGAAGGAATGATTCATATAAAAATAGCAACTGTTCACTGGTAATGGGTCTTCAGTGGTTTGGTTTATTTTGGTATTCCTTTTTCAGTTCATATGAAAACCATGGTTTTTTGTTTGTTGGTGTCTTTTTTTCCCACCTTCACGTGCTCATAAATTTGCTATATTTGGGAGATTTTCTCACATGCAAACAAAAAATATGCTCTGTTCTGCCAAAACTCAAGTTCTTGTAGAATAAAGAGATAATGAAAAATTTCAAAGAGGTTCCCAGATTCCTGTAAAACATGGGCAAAACCATTGTGTTTCTTAATCATCTTGCTCCTGAAAGGGTTGAACTTTCAACAAGGATTGTTGAAGACAGGCATCAGTATGCAAAATTCATCCCAGGTGGCAAAGGCATAAGAAGACTGAAACCAGGGGTCACAGAATAGGAAGTATTGAGCAACCTTAATAATAGGTGGTGCTATCAGACTTGCCTATAAATAATCCACATTGTCAGGAAACTAATGGATATTCTGTATTCAACATTCCTATGAGTCAAGAGTAAGTGGTTCACCAGATTTTCATTATTGGTGTGTCTGCAGCTTTGTGTAAGTATTATGCCTGCATTTGGGACCAGGGCAAGTCATAAGCATCCTTTCACCACTGGGTGCTCTGTGACAGCCACCTTGCCTCTCACAAACAGCTGAAATCCTCTGAGTGTGTTTTCAGAAGAGTTGCCACAGCTTGGGAAATGGAGGCAATCAATAGTTTTAGAATCAATAGTTTTAGAATTTTTTGGGAATGAAAGATGTCCACAAAAGATTGAGCGAACTGATGTTTATTTCAAAAATAATTTTGAAAAGTAGGTGTGGAGTTAGCAAAATTTTTTTTTTCTGCTGCAGGGAGAGTTTCTACCACTTGCTGGCAGAGGGGGCTATCTGTCCGTGGCTGACAGAACATCCTCCTGTCAGGAAACAGCAGGGGAACCAAAGTGATTCTCAAGAGTAGTGTGGTACACAGGGCAAGGAAGCAAGAAAAACAGGAGTTACAAGTGTTTCAGTGATTTTATTGGCTATAACAGACACCCTTCTTTAGAACCTAATGGGAAGGGAGGCAATATTTGACCTCTTAGATCATGAAAGATATTTACTAATATTTTTCCCCAAACAAAATATCTGTTAAATGCAGACGCACAGGACAGCCAGGAAACTAACAGGAAGTGTCAGAGTAACATTTCAGCCATTGTCAAAAGGTAAACAGGAGCTGTACAAGAGAAATTCTGATGTTAATTCAATTTTAAGGCAGTTACTTGTAGACATTGGTAGACTTACTTAATTCTTCAAGCCTATTCTTGAATTATGCTGATAAGGCAAATTTAAAAGCAAAACCCCCTAGATTCTTAAGTTTCTGCTTCAAGATTCCAAGAGGAATGAAAGATTGATCAATGAATCTGGGCTAGAATGGTCAGTAAAGAGAAATCTTGTTTGAGGAATGCTGTGAAAGTGAAATTGTTTATTTGAGGTGTGTCTCTGTGTTACTTTGGAGATATAAAGGGATAAAAATAAGATTTTTAAACAGCAAACATAAATACCTGATAGGATGCCTTAATAATGAAAGAAAAGAGGTGAAACTTGCTATGAACAACCCTAATTCAGCAGAAAACCTTCTGTGGCTAGTGAGTATTCTCATTTGAATACAGTACTTTGTTTGGGCTTATCTATCCACTCATTCACTCTCCTGTATAAACTAGTTCAGTCTGAATCTAAGGGTGAAACCTTAGATTCAGACTGAACCAACACCTTCTCTTAGGAAGTAAAGCAGTTGGAGAGAATGTAAATGGCCTCCTGAAGACTTAGGTGGGATTTGACCATGCATCCTGACTGTGCTGCAGCACCAAAGTGCTCAGCATGAGCTGGTTGAACTGGTTGCCCCCATATTTTCCTCCCAGGTGTTTCTTCCCCTGCTGCTGCTGCGTGATCTATCTAGGCTCGGTGTGCTTAGGTGTGTGTGCAGGATCCTGCAGCCACAGCAGGGGTGGTGCAATTAGGCTGTTCTTGGTTGGCAACCAGAGCGCTGCAGTTTGAAAATAAGCTCTATTGAATTTGTGGGGTACCCATTTCAGAAGTAAGCCACAAGATCTGTACATTTGAGTGCACAGTCTGTATTTCTTCTATGTGGGGTGTAAACTCCCCCTTTCCTGTCCCACATGTCTATGTTAACTAAAGGCCACAGGGAAACCCACATAATTAAAAGGCACTGAGGTCATGAGCTGGTTATGAGGCAATTTAGGTTTCTTGTGCAGGCCTGTTGGGTCGATAGAGATGCAAGTCTGCTCTCGATAGGAACAATGATCTTCTTTTGTAAAACATGAAGGAGAAAAACATGATTTAGGAAAGCCTAGTGCCTCACTGAGGCTTAATTGCATTTTCAGAGTTGCATATAGCATTCTGTTTCACTTCAGGATGCACACGGCTGGTCCTGTCACCACTGAAGTATTAAATCTGAGCTATATCACAGTTAAAGTAGCATCCCTGTTGAAAATAACATCTGAGTAAACATTTACTCAACTGAGAAACTGAGTGTGGAAAATACTGCTTGAAAAGCTGCTCATTGCTATGAAACAGGACGAGGGGGAAAAAAAGTACAATTTCCTGAAATTCCATTTGGCTTCACACCTCTGTGGTTCCCAGAAATCCCACAAGGAGTATGTGCTTGGTGAATGTCAGCTGACTTTAGAGAGTGAGCACGTGTGGGATGGCAGATTTTAGTCACCCACCTGAGCCAGGAGCTCTGCTTCTATCACATCAATACATGTTCATCAATCTCTAGAAGCTTCAAAAACTACATGGGCAACTTTAACTGCATAACTGCTTCTGATGCTCACTGTTCAATATTTTTATCACTTTTCTGCCCTAGCCTTGCTATAGAGATGGTGAAAAATATAACAATGCCCTTTGAGATTAATAATGATGCCAGTTTTGAACATTTAGCAAACACACTGGTACTTCCATTGAAGCTCAGTGTTTTTCAGTGTTTGTGCGTCCATAAGCAAGTCAGATGCCCAGAAGATGACTTGTGACTTGCAAAAGAGTAATAACTAATATATATATAACTTTATATACTTATTTCACATTCTGTTAAGATCTTTTAAGAGTATTGGGCACCAACAACAGAATCAATGGAATTTTTTTTCTTTTTTTTTTTTTGCAAAGGAAAGAACATTCGGGTTGTAGATTGTGCATCTCTTATGAGAAAAATGAGTCCTTAATTTGGTCCTTTCTGTATGAAAACAAATAGCTGAAGGGAAGGAAGTGCAGACTATCTGGATGGTGAAGTTACATCCCAGAGTTAATGTCTTTAGTTATCAAGGAACCAAACAAGATCAGGTCTTCAGTATTTTAAATTGACATCCTTTCTGTTTCAATTTCTTGTATTCAAGATTTATAGTCTTCATTTAAAATGTATTACTTTACCTCTGTCAACCATGAATGAAAGACTAATACAAAGCCAGTACAGTTCAACAGTCAGTTTTTCTTGCAGGCTGAATCTGTAGCTTAATCTGGCTGGTGAATTTCAATCTAATGGCATGTCATGTGATGCATATGATATGGTTAATTTTCTTTGAGCTTTTTCTCCTCAAGATGCATTTATCAATCTATAGCTCAACTACTTATATTAATGTTTTCTTGAGAGTAAAGTGGCACCCACCTGTGACAAATTGTGAACCATGGATCATGATCCATGATTCTCTTTAGTGCAGCCTGGCAAAGGAAAAGCAGCATGCACTTTGAGTAGTTGATACTGCTTTAAATAGCATTACATGGAGTGCTTATGTCCCAGCTGTCCTGAATTTTAAAAG
>NW_005054300.1:16386092-16426404 GCF_000277835.1 Geospiza fortis
TAACTAACATCTGAATTCTTCTGCAGGTGCAGGATTTGTTTTGATGTACTCCCTTGATCTTGACCCATATCTGAATAATTGAGGATTGGGTAGAATCTTTTATAAACGAGCTAATCATGATACATTAAAGCCTATTAGAGTCAATTGGTTTAATTCCCAGTAGAGCTAGTGAAGTCCTTATCTGTGTCAAAATCTTGACAACAAAAGGACTGCCTGTAGCAGAGAAGATAAGCTTCCCTCCCTTTCCCCCCTTCTGATGGTACTTTTAAAGAATCTCCTATGCAAAGGTGGCCATGTGGAATTAGCTGTGAGAGCAGGTGTCAGACTTGTCAATAACTAGCTAAATGCCAACAGTTTGTGTTTGGGTTTTTTCTAATCCTTTAAATGATGCATGGCAAACATTGATACGCGGGTGCTAATGGCAAAACGATTGTAAAAGCATCTTTGCCAAAGTTTACAACTCTGTGAGCAAAATTAGGTTATGTAAAATGTACTGCAGCACTGGAATACTCAGTGCCTATCTGTAATCCTGTCTTTAGAAGACATTGGACCTACCATGCACCTGCAGATCAGGCCTACAAAGCCATACTGTCTCTTCTGACCTCCACATGCAGGACTCTGCTAGTCCATAGCCCAGCCAACTGCCTGACTTGTTTGGTGCTTAACACAGAGATTGGAAATGATGATGCAAAATAGAGTGCAAAAATTATGTTTATTTTTTAATGGCATTTGTTTAATTGAAAAAAGAAACAAAAGTGGGGACTAGCATACCTGTAATCTTGAACTAACCAGTTGGGAAGTGAAGATTTATGATGTGATAACTTTGAAAATGGAGGAATAAAGATCATGTGTTGTGGAAAGGGATTTTACACAATAAACAGTAGACAAGTTGGGAGTTTCATTCTGTTTGGTTGGGTTTTTTTGAGGTGGGATGTGGTTTGGGGTTTTTTTTAAGTGTTTCTAAAGAATGGGTTATTAAAGTATCTTGTTATAAATGTGGAATTAGGAATTGGTAGCTAATTTTAATGGGAGAGGATGTTTTCTTCTGTAATATCTAGAACACACATAAACAATATATGTAGTTGGTTGAATGCAGATTTTGAGTGCTAATATTTCTGCAATAACCTCAACCCACATATGAAGCAACTAAATTTCTTGAGTGAGATTGGGGTCATTCAGCCTCTGTGCTAATTTATTTCTTGTCCATTGCCAGGCAGACAGCGCCAAGTGCAGTGCGTCAGATTGTATGGCAAGAACATGATATGTTTTATCAGGATCTGCCTGCCAAAGCTAGTCCACATAATATTTTGAACTGCTTTCAAACTACAATCCCTGAGAGAGGGGAGGGAGAGTATGATGCTCTAATCTTGCTCATTGGTGACTTTTTCTGTTGCATATTTATTAAAAATATTCTTAAAATAAAACCATTAATACAGGAATACAACATTAGTTATAATTTTTTGATAGTATTAACTGTAGGCAAAGTTGGATTTTTATAACCTCATTTTCACCAAACAAATGAGTCTTACTGGGATGATGTAGAGATGATTGCTATTTGTTTTAAGTTGTGACTGATTATATATTCCACTTATTGGACCGGGAAGTAAATAAGAGAAGGATCACCTGAACTTAAAGATATACACAAATTGCAGCACAGCTAATTCCTGGAATTTTTTTTTCTTTATCAAGATAGGAACAAAACTAGAGCACACACTTTGGTACTCTTGTTTTCCTGCATTTATGAAGCTAAAGCATATTCCTTATATGATGGCTTAAGAGGGAACAGAAGATGGAATTTTGGAGACAAGACTCTTCACAATTCCTATTAATTAGCACAGTGCTGCTGTAAAATGTGCACAAGGTAGTGCCTGTAAATGCTTGCCAGCCGTGGGGGAGCAGTGTTTGCCCCAGCTTTGCTGCAGACCCGCAGCCGGTCCCTCCCTTTGCAGCCGAGGAGAGGCTGTGCCGCACATGCCCTGCCTCAGAGCTGGGCTCCCTGAGCGCATCACAGCACAGCGTGGCTGCTCTGATTCCTCTTGCCTTTATGGAGGTCAACCCAACTGAGAATCACAGGATTTGTCCTGACATTGCACCTTTCTTGTGCTCTCAGCCAGGAGCAGAGCAAAGAAAAATTGCATCTACATTAACTGTAGAAGAATTTTCTGAAGCTGTCCTAGAGGGCACTAAATCAGTTGTGCTATCGATTTTGTAGAAAAGACAGCTGCAGAGCAGATGTAAGGACTGTGATAATCAAAATCATTAGCTTCAAGCTTGAGATAATTTAAACTACTTTGTTGTATACTCAAACAGATGAGCAAGCCTAGCGAATTATCTAATGAGTGCACAACTTAAATATCTGGTTTATGTTGCTCTTAAAAGACCTGAATGGGAAGATGAACACATGAATATAGTGTGCAATTGGTTGAGTTAGATTGGTAAAATTTTGGCTCCATCATTCTGTCCAATTCAGCTGGAGATGTTGAGAGAAGGAATGTCTCAGCCCTGTCATGTAACTGGTTATAAACACTAGGTGCAAGCTGTATTAACAAAGCAGGTTTTAAATTCCTTTTCTGAAATCTATGCTGTATCAAAATGGGGTTATGTTTTCTAATATAAACTATATTTTCTATAGCTACTTACTTTTTGAAAAATTCAAGATTAAAGCCCTCATAATATTATTTGTTGGAAGCTCTACTTCCTTGTGTATCTTAGCATCTAGACTTAGGGAAATAAATGAGCCAGTTCAATACACTGGATTTTCCCAAATGTCTGTCAAAGAACTGTCTTTGCTTTCAGAAGATGGTGGCTAATTATGACTGCAACGCAGACAGTAGTGAGGAAATTACTTCACTTTCTATTCACTTTCAAAATGGAGACCTTTTCTCAAAGTAATGCTTTCCATCTGGTCTGAGATTTCTCCGAGCTGCTGGATCAGGGAAGCAGAAGTAAGAAGTTTGATGGCTTTGCAGCTTGATGTTCTCACTACAATGTGAAATGTGGAGTGTATTGCACTGGGCTGAGTCAATCAATTGAATATACAGATATGCTTGGCTTATGGGCTGTAGTGGAATAAGTGTTCCTGGCTTGTGTTCTCCTGTGGGGTTATGGGTGCAGGGAGCAAAAGGGCAGGGCAGGACAAATTTCTAAGCTGAATATTTTTGCATTAGACTGCTGTGTACTGATCATTCTCTGTACTTTGGTAGAATTCATGGAGGTAAAGTAGTTTTTAAAATCCCTTTAAAAGTTAACAACAAGTTAAGACTTGTTGGGGTTTTTTTAATGTGTGGAAAGCATTTTGGACAGTGACAATATGGTGCAAAATATTTGGTTGTTTTTTGTAGCTTGGAGGATGGCTCTGTACCAGATGACAGGTAAGAATGTCTGTGCTTGTATAAAAAGTTGAACATTTTTCAAATAACTGTCTTCAAAATGGCAATTAGCTAAAAAAGGATGTTATGTAGGTAACAACTTTTTGATGAATTCTTTTAGAGAGTGAACTGAATGGGGACAATCAGCAAACTGGATGAACCTGTTAGAATTTTCATCTGAAACTCATCTTGTGTGTAGAAAGCATCCTGGATGTTTGGGTAGTCATGGCCTGTACTGTATTGTGTATCAAGAGTGAAATGCTGGTGTAGTTAGAGAAGTGTCTTCTAGCCACCCACAGCATTTCAGGTTTCTGTGACCTTATTACCATTTCTCTCTTCATGAAAGCTGGTGATGAAAGTGCACTCAATAGACCTCTTACCATTATCCAGCCTGTTTCCTGTGATCTTCTTAAAAGAGTTAAGGAGAATTCCTGGCTGGGAAATGAATCTTAGGGTTAATGCAGTCTATCTTATCTCAGATCCCAGTGGGAGAATAGGCTTTCTGTAATTCAGCTGCAGGTTATCCCTTCTTTGTGCAGACAAGATGGATGGGGAGATAGAGCTGCTTGTTTAAAAAAAATGACCAGAGTAGGTTTTTGGAAGACAAGAAAATATTTGGTTCCAATTGGACACATGAGCAGAAAGGTTTAAGTGTAATAAATGGGACATTTTTAGAAATGATCATGTTTTATTTAAAGTAATAGCTTCAGAGAAATAAGGCATTTACATTATTGAAAGCGATAAAACCATGTTGTCAGGGTCTGAATGTAAAACCAGGTTCTGCCTCATCTCCCAGTCATTACATCTGTTAGCTATCTCCTGATTAAATAAAAGCTCTTTTGGATTTAGTAACTTTGCTCTGGATATTGTGGCATCACTGTGCATGTAATGGTTTTAATAAATTTCATTTATAGAACTAAACAGAAAAGCAGTCACTGGCAGAGAGGGCTCTGGCTGCAATATGTTAACTCTTTGGAAACCCACTGTCAGCCAGCACATGTCTGGAACCTCACCTACATCATTACAGACAACTGCTGTTCATGGATTTTTTGTTGTTGTGTTTTGGTTTTTTGGGGATTTTTTTTTTGATGTGTGTTGTGTTTCATTTGTTTAGTTAGGGTATATAAAGTAACTGTATAGTGCCTACAGTTGATAATACACAATTATATTTGTTTTCCCTTTACATTGTGGGAATTTTTAGTAAAGATAGAGTTTCTTATAGAATATAAGTTTACAGCAAAATATTAACCCAAGTCTTTTCTTCCTGGTGTGTTTTAACCCCAGCCAGCAAATTAACACCATTCATCTGCTCACTCACTCCCCCTTGGTGGGGTGGGGGAGAGAATCAGAAGGGTAAAAAAGTGAGCAAACGCCTGGGTTGAGATAAGAACAGTTTAATAGTTGTGCACCTGCTCACTGGCAGAGCATGGGAAACTGCAAAGTCCTTGACTTAGGGTCAGCACTGCTCAGCAACAGCCAAACATCAGTGTGCTATCAACATCAATGTGAAACTAACCACTGCTCTGTACCCAGCTGCTAGGAAGAAAATTAACTCTATCCCAGCCAAACCCAGGACTTCAGATTTCCAAAAACCTCAGAGGACACATCAGAAGTGTAAAATCTTAGAAAGTTAAGAGCAATCTGAAAGAACCATTTAATAGTAAGCCTGTTCTCTAGACTTCGGACCTGCCCTGGAGCTGACTGTAAGCCTATCGCATCTGTGATAAAACAACACATCTGTGTTTTAATTTATTTTCAGGTAGGAAACAAGGCTCTAGATCAAATAAACACATTTTTGGTAGTAAAAGGTAATTTTTGTGTGATCCCAGTGAATGGTTGCTAAGTCTACTTTGTGTAAATCTCCAGAGAATATGCTAACTTTCAGCTGCTTGGCTCTAAACTGAGACTGAAACAGGACAGATGTGTAAGTCTGGAGGTTGCCAGTTCAAATTCTTCATGCTGGCCAAAGGTTTAGTGTCGTGTGTGTATGTATTATTATACCTTATTATTCATTGTGTGTGCTGCAGATAGAAAGGAATATATCCACTAGAGCAGAAACCTCATTTTAAGGGTAGCTTCATTATTTTGTGGCAGCAGGAAATTGCAAGATAGCAGTAACTTTTATTTGTAGGTGTCATTCTCTGTTGTACAGCAATAGCATTGGGAGCAGCCCTGGGGCCCATTCTGTGCATGTTAAAATCTACTTATCTGATTGTTCCTTCAAGAACTTTGGAGAGGGAAAACACAGAAATTATTTAGAAATAATTTTTAGGGAATATGAAAAGAGAAAATAAGTGAAGTGTGTGTAAGAGATTGAGTTTTTTTTCCTCTCAGATTCCAGAAACAGAATCTGCACAAAGAAAAGATCTTCACTCTTACATACATATTTCTTCCTTACCTTCCTTTGTGTATTGCCTTTTCAGGGACAAGGTAATAATTTTTTAGGGTAAAATCTACCTCACAGATTTGAAAGAGGAATTCTACCTTTGGCTGGTTTATGTCCATGGATAGTATTGATTTCTTCTGCCATCAGTACGTACAAGCAAGCTATTACACCTTGGTTCCACTGATGACACCAGGCAATTTTGTGGCTTGCTTGCATCAAGTTATTGGCATGTACTTGGGAGATGGTGGGCTTGAAATTACTCTGCAACATGTGCCATCTTCTTGGAGACTTCTCCAGTGCAAACTGTGCTGATTGAATAATAACCTCAGGGAATGAATAATTTTTTTTCTCCCCAAATGAAATGTATTTCAATGCATTTGGGGGAAGAGAGCACTGTGTTCATCAGAAAGTTGATATTGCAGTTTGTACATGACTTTTGATGAAAGGGAGGAAATTATCCATGAAAAATGAACAAGCCAAGTACTTTTCCATTGACATGTCTGAGCTTTGGGTCAAAGCTAAACAGAAAAGGTGATTGAGTTTTAGGGATTGGGCTTGGGGAGGAAAAGTAACAGAATTAGAAGTCAGATATACTTTAACTTTCTGAGGCCAATTTTATAGTCCTTGCCTCTGCTATCTTCTCAGGGCTTTCAGACCATAAAGTACTTTATTTGGCAGTCTAAGTCACTTTGTGACTTTGGAAGTACTACTATTATCTTTTAAAGACTGGGAAGTTAAAGTGTATTTTACTGGCTTACACACTAGAAAGTAACATTTTTTCTACTCAAGTCAAGTAGAGTTGGAGGTTATCACCTCTTTTCATTTGGTTGCTTCAAAATTCTTTATTATTTGGAAATTCAATATATACAACTAAAGATCTCTAAAGTAACTTTTTTCTCAGTGTTTGAAAAAAGATATATCTTGGAATCTATAATTTTCATGGCAGAGAGAAAAAAAAGTGAAAGCAATGATTGATCATGAAGGGAAAAAATCACCTCTTTCCCATACTATGTGTTATATTGATCAAAGGTTCATTTATCCTTCAATGGTTTATGCCTGCTTTTAAATCAAAGGTAATTTTGCTGTTTCTTCCATGGCAAAGCAGGTCCTTTAATGGCAATCTGATTTGAAAGCTCACCAACCTGTAAGACTTGACATGGAAATAAGATTAACTAAAATAGTCTATTAGATACCTTGGCAAATACATACTGTTTTTACAATTTCCATTGCTCTTCATCTTGCTCCTCCAGTTAGTTCTAAATTGGGCATTCAAGACAATTTTGTTTTTCAGCTCTTTTTTTACTTATTACGTATTTACAAATACATACTGAGTGCTGCACTAGTGGATGGCTCTTGTAGCCTAAGCAATAGTGGGTTTTGCTCTCTTCTTCTTAGTGTCAAGCAATTGGAAGCAGCAGTAAATAACTGGTGACTGCTCTGGCTTTTAGGAACCCAGCAAGAACATCTGAGAGACATCATCTCAGCTGTGAGGGGCAGCCAGTAGAGTTATTTGAAGGAGACTTTCTTTGAACAGTGCATTTCTTGTCTGGAAATTACTCCAGTGACTGCAACAGCTATAACAGTCCAGAATGAGAAAATAGGAGTCCAGAGGTTGCACATGGTTCTGTATTTTGTGTCTGGGTAAAAGATGAATAAAAAGAGCCTAATCTCTGAATTTGTACTTGGTTGCTGTCTGCAAGACATGCAGAGCTTTATTAAATGCAGGAATGAAATCTTTAATTAAAAATTTTGTAACTGTATGAATAAGCCGAAGATGCTTTAAGAAAGTGGTGGATGGGGGAAAGGAATGGCAAAAAGAACAAAGTGCCTGAGCAGAGATCCTGTAGCAAATCCCAGCACTTTGGATGCCTAGATATGAATTGACTTGAATTCGGTCTGAAAGTGGAGAGACAGTCGTTGACCTTTTCAGCTGTTTCAAATGGAGCTGCACTGTGACAGGGGTGTCTAGAAAAGATTTGCTATGGCAAAGAGACATGCTTTGCCTGTGGGCAGGGTCAATAGGCCAACAAAGTCAGCCAAAAGCTTGTCAAGATGGATTACGTATCAGAAACGGCTCTTGGGTGCAATTTATTGCATATTTTAAGCAGTATTTTATGGTGTGGGTTTTTTGTGTTCATAATGCAGAGAATAGCAAGGCTGATTGCGAAGTGCTTTATTCCATGACATTGCTATACTGACAAGGGTAATAGAAGCTTTGGTTTGAGGATGCCAACTGCTTTATGGGAGGAAACAACAGTTAAAATCTCATGTGATTTAATGTTCCTTATTCTGGATCAGCACTAAGTACAAAAGTAGTTGCTAGCACTTTAGGCTTTGGGGGTTTTGTGATTCCACCTTTTTTTGTTCTGGTATCTTCCCCTTTCTGTGCTGTGTACTCTCTTGCTCTGTAAATTTTTAACTCAGTCAGGAATGGGTAGAGCTGCCAGGTTCAACTTAACAGAATACAATGGTTTTCCTTTTTGATATTCTGAGGTTTGAATCTTACTAAACAGAATTATGTTACACATTATCAACGAATGCAGTAGAACTAAACTAGCAGAGATTAAAGTTTGGTCCTGAAAATTTGAGTCAATGTGTAAATCAGCCATAGTAAATTTTTTTTAGTATCCTATGTTAGAGGTCTACTATGAAATTATTACCAAATTGCAAAACTTTCACAGATTTGAAAGATTTTTAATACTGAGCTGCAGGTAAATAAAAATCTCACTGCCAGTGAAGAGACCAACCCAGCCATATGCATTTTTGGTGAGTTGTAGCAGTTCTAGACTGCTGAAGACTCCACCATATTAAGAAGGTATTGTACATACTGCACAGGTCCCCTGTGCTCTCTTCCACATGGCAAAAGGCTGTATTTGTTGTGCCGTTGTTTATGAAACAGAGACACTGTTCTTGGAAATGAAAAAGGAGTTTTATGGTCTAATATTATGGTCTAGTCTGAGCTGCCAGTTCCTCTGTATTAAGCTGTGGCCCATGTAAGTTATGAAATTCAGATTATTCTGGTTAATATGCTTGCAGTAGACATATTTACTTTGTCAGAATTGCTCTGACAAAAAAGATTGCTAACAGCCATGTTGAATAATTTTTAAAGAACAGATGTAAACAGGCTAGCCAACAGTTTCTGCATAAAAGGATTTAGGGTTTTAGTCGATCAAAAATTTGAGTCAGCAATTTCATGCTGTTGTGAATACTGAACAGGGGTTTATAAACAGAGAATTTGCATGACATGAAATAGCATTGCCCTGCTTGGCACTGGTGAGGCATCAATAGGGATCTATCTTCATATGGCCCACAGTTTCATGGAAAGATGGCCTGATGGGAAGCTCAGAGAAGAGCAACGCTGTAAGAAATCTATTGAGAAAGATGGAATTTGAAGTCCTTATGCTAAAAATGATCGAGACAGCAACCCTCAGAGGTGTAGAAAGACTACAACTAATACTTTTTAACTATATTTGGAGAGACAGAAAATAAGGAGAACTTATGGTGATGGAGCACTGGCTCTGCCATTATGGATGTTCTTCAAACAGATTAGAGAAACAATAGGAGAGACAGAGGCATGACAAGAGAAATTTCACAGCTTTTTCAAATAATGACCACCTCTAGTACAACCTACAGAAGTGCAGCTGAGTCAGAATATAAGTTTAATTTGTCAAATGTATTTGCTGAGTAAACTTACGAACTTTGAGATGACTCCCCTGCTATTTGTGTATCATTGAACTGAGTCATGCAGTTATGAGTCATTTACCTTTCCATGGAAGGGAGACTACTTCAACAGTAGTAGTGGCTGCTGCTTGTTCACTGGGATTTATTTAACTTTTAGCTACAGCAGTGCTTCTATCCAGAACCTTATGTTCTTTAGTTGTCTATTTCTCTTGTTTATTTTAGAGGAGTTGAAGGTAGTGATGACTATGCAATGTGAAATAAACCTTACCATAATACTTCATGCTTCTCATCAGACTCTTCTGGTATCATCAAAGTCTGCAATCATCCATGTTTTTAAGAAAAATACTGTGGTGCTTTACAAATACCTCCTTTTCTTCTCTACACTTGCAAATCTGATAAAGTTTTAGCATTGATTTGATAGAATATTATTTTTCTAGAGAGTAAATTTTATTTTCTTTCTATATGAGTGATACTTGTGTTAAATCTAAATACAGAAAGTGAAACATGGATCTAATGTTCCAATACAACTTTAAAAATATCTGATTCAAAGTAACAGCATGAATTTTAGCTCCTTAAAAAGAAAAGGCAGACAGAAAGGATTGAGTGTGAATCCAGATGCAGGTTCAGGGCAGGGAAGATCAATGTGTATGGTTTGAAAGGTGCTGTCAGATGCTGTTTAATGGGGGACACAATTGTTGGAAGCATCAATCTGCAGCTGAATTTATTTGGCTTTCAATAGGGGATAGTATTTCAGATAGAAACACCTAATTGGTAGTATACAGTAAAAGTGGCACAGTAAAAATGTCTGGCCTGTGTGTTAATTGCTCTGTCTGAATTAATACAGCCATATTATTTATTGGAATACAGTAATCAAAGCCACTGCTGACTGTTAGAAAGGGGGGCCATTTCAATTAACAGGCATTGCTCCCAAAGGGGCAGTAAGGAGAAGTAAGCAACAGAAGTGTGCAGGTATTCAGGGCAGGAACTGCAAATGAGAGAATGGCTCGTTCTTGCAGTCCTTGCACCTAATCCAGGTGTGAGAGAACTTACCCTTTGAGTCTGAGTGGTCTGAGGATGGTTTATTGTATCATTTGTTGTATAATTCACTAAGGTCTCTTGTTGGCAGGTAGTCCGTTGGTAATAGCAGCAGACATCTTCATTTTCTTGTGGGTAGAAATCAAATACAGTAAAGCTCAGTCACCTTTGGTTCATCCATAGTTAGTTACTGAAATAGGAGCTCAGATCCATTCTCTGGCTTTCTAAGGGTAGCAAGGTGAATTTACATCTCGGGTTGCTTGCCCATGTAGTGTTTGGATGGTGTTGCATGCTTATGTCTTAGGCTTGAGGTTATTCTCCTTTATATCCACATGGACATAATGAGTCAGTGAGAGGGAGAGAGGTGGAGTAATGTAGTTCTCTAGTAAGGCCTTCCCAAAGAGTAGGAGACTCATTTGCTTTGCATTTCTTTCCTATCCCACTGAAAACTTCCAAAACACAAGAAAATTCTTAACCACCTAGAATTTGTGTTAATAGAGTATTTTTCAGTCTTGTAAATAAGTGCAAAAAATAATCTTATAGTTTTTGGAGGCCAGCATGAGGTACCTGTTGTCAACATAAATGAAAAAATTGTCTCAATGTAAAAACAATTAAATGTTAAAAATGTGATTGCTCATAGTAACATATATGTCTACACTACCAGAGTTTCTTTCTTGCCCTTTGTTTTATGCACATATAATACTGTCTTAGGAGACTGAATTGCTTTAATAGTTAGTGTTTGAGCGTTTTTATGTACTTTTTGTTTAGTTGGTTGGTTTTCTTTTGATTTCTCTAATAGGTTGATTCAGGATTTTAGGATTTTCAGAACTCCCTTGGTCTGATGAATGCACCACTCCTGAGCCACAATGTATTGTGTGGCTTGATGTTCTTACTCCATATAAAAATATTATACTCCAAATATTTAATTTGAATGAAATATCATGTGTTGTCAGCCTGTGTTACATTGGGTTAGGGGCTTTACATGAGGAAAAGCTATAAGCAAATGCAAACCAAAACAATCCCAGTACACACAATTAAGTTTACTAATTTCCCAATCTAAATGAAAATTGTAGAATATCAGCATAAAGAAGTCCAAAATCATTGCTTCAAGGGAATTGCTTATAGGTTATGTATTTTGACCAAGACTCAGATAACTGTTGTTATGTTTGCCCAATTATCCCATAATAATAAAAAAAATATTTAAGATAGCAGCAATTTCAATTGAATAGTTTATAAAATATATATTGACAATATAATTTTATTAAAATAAGGGATAATTTGATTCAGATAATGGCGCATAAGCAAAAGATAACCGCGGGGCACGGAGTGCAGGGCTTGTGGACCCCCGCCACCTCACGTACGAGCTTGCCAAGGGAAGATTCACCCCTTATAAGCCATGTGTCAATGCCATCTCCTCCCATTTTTGATTCATCACACTTCTATCTCCACCTTCATCAGCACCTTTACCGCGCATGCTCCATCACTCGTTTTGGTGGTCGCACAAGTCTTTGGGGGTTGTAATGATGAAGGCCTCTCCTCTTCCTCTTTGTCCTTTAATTTACCTTTGGGTTACACAAGCGCACCAAGCCAATATAATGTAAGCCAAAACTAACATATTTATACATTTTAGCATCAAAACAATAAATCTCTTATAATTAGCATTTTCTTGGGACCCAACCAGATTTTTGCTTCTTTTTGTTAATTTTTAGCAACGTTATCTCTTGCTTTTTCCTGCCTTGAACATCTGCAGGGAAGTGGGGGAATGGAGCCCCTCCTCTCCCTTTCCTTTTTGGCATTTCAACTTTTTAACTGTTTTATTATTTCCAAATATTAATTACTGTATCAATATTAATTTTTGTTTCAATTTTATAAGCACGAATCATACCTATTTATCACACTGTGATGAAAAGGAGACCTCCAACCTTTCAACATATCACATTGCTGAAAGAAAAGTGATGTTAAACATAGATTTCAGAGAACAGATGACAGATTTCAGAGAACAGATGATAGATTTCAGAGTGGAGGTGATAGAAGGTTTGGTGGCTGAAGTGGAAATCCAGCATAATTTATGGGAGCTAAGTGTTTTGGGACTGAAGTAAATCTGCATGAGTCAGTTTTCAAAGCTTCTGTTTTCTATGAAGACACTAAATCATAGAATCTAGAACAGTCTGGGTTGGAAGGGACATTAATGATCATCCAGTTCCCATCCCCCTGCAAGGACCTTTCTACTTGATCAGGTTGCTCAAAGTCCCATCCAGCCTGGCCTTAAACACTTCCAAGGATGGTGCATCCACAGCTTCTCTGGGAAAACTGTTCAAATGCCTCACCACCCCCACAGCACAGAATTCCTTTCTAATACCTAATCCAAACCTGCCCTCTTTCCATTTGAATCCATTCCCTCTTGTCCTGTCACTACATGCCCTTGTAAAACTCCCTCTCCACCTTTCTTGTAGCCCCATTAGATACTGAAAGGTTCTCTAAGAGCCTTCTGTTCTCCAGGCTGGATAACCTTTCCCAGTCTGTCCTCATAGGCAAGATCCTTTGATCATCTTGGTGGCCTCCTCTGGGTTCCCTCTGGCAGGTCCATGTCCCCATGCTGAGACCCTCAGAGCTGGCTGCAGTGCTGCAGGTGGGTCCCACCAGGGTGGAGCAGGAGTGCAGAATCCCCTCCCTCGCCCTGCAGGCCATGCTGCTTTCAATGCAGCCTAGGATGCAGGTGCTCATCTGAAGTGTTCATGTTGAGTTTCTCATCCAACAACACCCACAAGTCCTTCTCCTCAGGGTTACTCTTCATATTTTTGGTTTAAAATCATATGAAGGCAGTAATGGAAATGCCCTAAAATTTCTGCATCTCGAGTCAGCATCTTGACTCTTATTACAATATTACTTTTAAAGATTTGTACTCTTGTTTTGTTTGTGTAAATTGTCTTGCAGTACTATACTAGATTCTATCTGCTCCTCCTCCAGTGGAAAGCTGGCCCAAAACCAAGGTTTCTGAAGTGTTACACCCAAATTCCTGACGTAAAGAAGCAATGCTAGAGTGTGGGTATGTCTGTGTGTGTATTTGTTATCAGCATAGAAATCCCTGCATATGTCAGAGTGCCTAGTGGTGAGGAAGCTGGGGGAAGATTAATTTGCAAGGATGCCTCTTGCTGCCCTAAAGAGTACCAGTGGTGGGAGTGTGGGTGGAGGTTGATTTGGGTTGATTTTTGCAATTTTTCCCTCTTAAAGGCTTTGCCTTGCTTCAAGAGATTAAGCATCAATCCACTTGACTTTCGTAAATAATTTAAATCATTAGTAAAAGAAGCTTTTCCAAGAAATGGTGGGTTTTTTTTTCTAGCTACTAAAATATAAGTAAAATTTAGAGACACATTTAAGTGTTGGTTTGAAAGAATATAAACTTTATCAATATTTTTTTTGTTCCTGTTTATTTTTCTGGAGTGCTTAAAGTGATAGAATTCACAAATGTTTGCATTTATTTCTAAAAAGAAACTAAGCTTTAATTATGAGTCAGTTAAAACTAGAATTCTTTGATAATACAGATTTGTTCTGAGTTCAAATATCAAATGTAGTTTGGAACAACATGCAGTAGGCTTAAGAGCATCTTTATTGTGATGAAATTCAATTTGAACTGTTCCTTATCAGGCTTTACACATAATAGTTTTCCTGTAATTTCTTCAAACCTTGCAATCAATCAATTCAGTGGCTTAAAAGACTCAACAAAGTAGTATTTGACTCATCAAAATATTATCACATATTTGGAGTAGAAGAGGAACTGTTTAGAAACTTTGGACTGGATGTGCTGGATGTGTATGAAATCTACTTTTTCTGAAGTATTCATTGACTGGAAAAAATTATATTGCTTTATGTAAGGCTCCGAATTAGCAAACTAATTAAAAATTTGCCTTGAATTAAAGTGGGTATGGTATCAGGAAAGTTTTATTTGCTAGCCTGTTGCAGAGCTGGGGAAAAGTTGATACTTTATTCTAATAAAAAGTTTCTTCATTAAATGGGAATGAAGAAACATCAACACCCCTATGTTCCCGTGCCCCCTGAAAAACCCAAAAATCATTATAAAGCATGCACCTCAACATTTCACTGTTACATTTGTTACTACTATGAGAAAGTGACCAAGTTAGTTTCATCATATCAATATTCGGTGCAAGTCAAAATTTCTCCTTAAACTAAGTATTACTAATGAATTCAGCATATAAAAGTATATGACAGTCCTGTGGTTTTGTTATATCGGCTTTCCCAAATTCTAATATCAATTTATCAATCTGGAAATAATAAGAATAAAAATCAAACCCAAAACAGAGGTGTTGTTTTTACATTAGGCTTTTGAGCTAAAGGATTAGAGCTATATTTACAGTTTTCTGAACAGACAGGAAGATTAAAAATAGCCTTTTTGAGAAAAAAGCCCTATTCTTACAAGAGTCCTTTTAACATGACTACAGAACCTAAGACTTTAAAGCACTTGCAGTGCTAGGTGGAAGCTTGGAAGGGGCCTGTATTATAAATTTTTTGGGGCTAAGAAAAAGATTTCTGATTTATCATATCAAATGCTATATTCTTTAAAGTTTTGTTTTTATGTTGTTATCACTGGGCTCTGCTCAGCTCAATCTCTGAAATCGATGACAAAACTCTGCATATGTGCCATGTATTTCTATTTCTCAGAAATATGTGGCAAACTTCTCAGGGTTTCAAAATAATCATACATACTGATCTTGCTGTGTATGGAACTAAATAGGTGATTAGCAGAGGAAGAGCAAAGGAAGTATTAAAATGTTTCATGCTTTGCAGCACCTTGAAAACTTAAATTAATGAAGCTTTCATGTCCTTTCTGTCTATTTTCTCTTTACAAATTACCAGTATTCTGTTTGCATGAAAGTGCTAAAGTAGTTATCTTGTCATTTAGAAGGTCATCTGTAGGAAGACCTCTATATTTTTTGCATATATTTGTATGTTTTAGAGAGTAGGTGTCTTTTTATGATTCCTCTTAGGTTAATTATTCTGATTAGCTCCTGCAATTAGCTGAAGAATAATGGCTTTTTCTTAATGGATATTTTCTTCTTGCTTCAATTTAACCCTTTTCTTTTGAATGTGCTTCTTCATTACAGTGGGATGTATAATAAAAGAGCAGCTTAAGGTATATTTAGTGCATTTTGGAAATCTACCAGCACATGAATGAGTTACTATTATTATTATATATTCAGAATTCACTCAGAAAGAAAAAAAATCATGCTGTTTTAGTTTGTAATAAATTAGCAATAGGATTTATAAGTGTATTTTAATGATAAAAATATAGACCCCTGAGGTATTTGGTTGGAAAGAATGATTGGTCTTAGGAACTAGGAGATGGTGAACTGACTGCATAATTTCTTTTGCAATTCACTTGCTGCCATAAGAAAAATGCTCCTTTCTATATTTTAACAGTATTTAAATAAGTTTGGGCCAATTTTTCATTGGAGGAGGAATAGCTAGAATCTAGTATAGTATTGCAACAGAATTTACATCAACAAAACAAGAGTACAAATGTTTAAAAGTAATATTGTAATAAGAGCCAAGGTACTGACTCAAGATGCAGAAATTTTAGGGTATTTCCATTACTGCCTTCACATGATTTTAAACCAAAAAGATGAAGAACAGCCCTGAGGAGAAGGACTTGTGGGTGTTGTTGGATGAGAAACTCAACATGAACACTTGAGATGAGCGCTGTCTGGGCTGCATTGAAAGCAGTGGGCAGTGATTCCTTCTGTATTGGCTGTCAGGTGTTGTGGTACTCTGGCTATCCCACACTACTGACTGCCTGCTGGACCTGCTCCTTTTCTGCTTTCTACCTGTGCTGAGACTCGCTCCCAGATTCTCCTGGCCTGTTTCTTAACTTATACTGCAAGCACTGTGTTCCCTTTAAAATTTGTTACCTGTGCAAGATCCTCTCTTGCCTTTTGTGGCTTCAAGGCATTTCCCCTAGTACCCAGGCGTGTAAGCCTGGGTATACTGGTTCTTCTGAGCTCTAGCACATTTTGGGTAAATTAAAATTTAATTTTCACCATCACAAGGGCAAAATGGGCAAGCATCTTCTGCATCTTCAACTCAAAAGAAATGGAAAAGTGGCAGAGGAACATTATGGAAAAATATATTCTTGCTGCCAGTATCATGGATGTGTCCACAGCACAGTGCTAAGTGCCTGGAAATTCTTTGTTCTATTTGGTGTTGCACATGTTTAGAATTGTGATATTGTATTTTTCATATGTTGAGCCTCTCTGGAATTATCTTGGTTCTTTGCTCTCTCTCCATCAGTCCTACCCAACTGTAATTAAGCTGCAGTGGGCCTTTCCAAAGGCAGGAGAGTTTAAATATCAGTAATTTGATCTGCCCTGTTTACTGATCTCTGCTGTTAGCTGAGTTGAAAGCGAAATGTTTTAATTAAAACGATTGGCAATAAGTTGGTATAATGCCATAATTTGCACTGGGCCTTTTCTAGAAAATGACTTAACCTCTGCCTCTGTTGCTAAGGCAACTAATGGACATGATTGTAACTGGGTGCATATAGACAGCAAGTGGAGGGTCTAAAGCTTTTTTAAATTGCTGGGGTATCATGAAAGATGAAAATGTGAAATTAGTAAAATATATCCAAAAGTGTCTCTTGCATACTTCATTTTTCACAAATTTTTTTTTTTGGTACTGTTTCATGCTTCTAAGCCTTCCAGTTTGGACTCGAAAATCTCATTATGTCATACTTAAGTTCTTTGATGCAGCACTGTATGTATAATAATCTGTGATATAATCTGGAAATGGCAATGGCTATTCTACTGGGATTTAGAATAATGTGTTTGATGGAATCTTATCACCAATCTATATTGAATCAGTAAAGAGTTAAGAATTAGATCATGCATTATTAAGTATCCTGAATTACATTTTTAGACAAAAAACACAAACCCTCACTTTTTTCCTCCTTCACTTGCTGGACCTTAAGGTTCTTAATGAACATGGGGGAATTTTTCTGAAATAGCCATAGGAGTTCTGAATACAGTTTAATAGATGTCCTTGACCAGCAGTTTATCACTGCTGACCATATGGAGTTTGATGGGGTCTTTTAAATAAATGTTTAGACTCTGTACTTTCTAATTTGCCCTGTTTTCCCCCAATGATAAAAACCAAAAAAATAGAACATCTAATATGATATTTCTCTATTGGAAAATAGTCAAAACTAGAGTTCAAAGAAATTACTATTCTTACTGAGAAGAAAGAAAGGGTATATTTTGTGTACTTTTCTCCTGACCTGATCCATGTCTAATATTTAGCTCTTAAAGACAAAATTAAAGAGAATGTCACCATTCAATATGACAGTGAGAAATGCACACCTCAGGAGCATAGATTTAAGCTTGTGCAATCACAAATCAGAACAAGGATTTAGTTACTTGAGGCCTTTCTCCTGCAGCATCATGTTTGCTTTTCCTGTCTTTTCCATATGTGTGTAGTGTACACTGAAGGCCAAGACTGGGAGAACTGGGAAGTGGCAGAACAAGCAGTGCTTAGGTGCAGGGGAAGAGTTGCCTGGAATATCACAGAACTTAATTGCATAGCTTGTTTGCTTTTTCTTCATTCCTTCATTAGTACATGTAATTGGGCAAATTAAATTGAAAATTTATGCAATTTATGACTTTATAGCTTTTATGACTTTTTATGACACAGAATGAAACAAATGAGAAATGTTTTTTGGGTATGTTTGTTTTAAAAAATGTTGCTGGAAAGAAATTTTATTCCAGAATTACCTAATTCTTCAACCAAATATATCTGGAAAATTTAGAGCCTGAGCTGTTAAAAATTAAATTGCTTACCTATCTCAAACCATGCCTCTGTTTTCCATGAGACATGATTAGACTTTGCAAAAAACGGGATTAATTCAGTAGTTTTACTGAAAGCTTTCTAGTGCTATGGCCACTAATTACTTAAGTATTGACAAACTACATATGAAATTATTAACAAAAGTTTTTACAGCTTGGTAAACATTTTAAAAGAAAAGAAACTAAAACAATGATTGTACAAATGGCTTTACTAAAATATTTAAGTTTGGGCCCTAAAGCTAGAACTCTGAAAGCACTTGAAATTATTGAACTTCATAGTAGATGGCTGTCAGACAAAAACAGTCTAACTTGCTTTACTTGTGGAAGGCCACTTCACCAGAAAATGATGAGATGGCCTTCTCGTGGTGGAGATTTTAATCAATTGTGCACCATTGTGGGTTTTTTTGCCCTCTTTGCTTTCTTACCTTCCATCCATCCATCCCTCCATCCATCCATATATATGTATATGTATGTAAATATGTATGTATATGGAAAACACTTCCAAGGAAAACTTGTTTGTGTTAGTATTTAGGAAACTAAAGCAATTTAGTGTAGGGGGATAGAATATAAGAAAATAAAGTAATCTTACCTGTAAGGAGTTGCAGCTGGGCCAATTATCAAAGATTAGGAGCAGGCCTGACTTTAACAGGCCACAGCTGTAACCAATGAGAAGAAGATGCTGTAAAAGAGTGGGGTGGGTGGTTGAGAGGGGAGCTGGAGTCACTTGGCTGCTTTGTGAAGAAGAAAGAGTCAGTGCTCTGAGGAGCTGCCCACAACAAATGCCAAGAAGGTATGAAACTTTTGTGATAGGGGACAGCAGTATGGAACCCCTGCAATAAGATGACAACAATCTAGACAAAAAAAAACCATTAGGGGCATGGAAAATAAAAACAGCACTCTCAAAATATAAATTTTGGAATGTAGTCTCCACTTCTCCATGTCCTGTTAACCACAGCACCTGTTAAGAGAGTGGAAAGGGAAGTTGAAAATAGGAAAGGGAGAAGGTAATCTGCCTAAATCAAGAAGAAGGGAATGCAAGGAAAAATCCCATATCATAAGAAGTAGTCTCTCAAGATGAGTCAGTTCCAAAATGCCTCATTATATATATAAGCATGGAACAGGAAGAGGTGGGAAGGGACTCAAAGGCAAATGTCATGTGCACATGCAATTACAGAAGCAGATAAAAAGTAGCCATGTATGGGTAAGATGTGGGAGGAATGAAGGCTGAATTTAGCCTTCTCATTTTGCTGTAAACTTGCTGGGCAGACAGCTCTACTGGTCAACAGAGGTTATACAAGCACTAGGGCCAGGGCAGGCATGTTTGCTCCCCCCAGAGCCCAGGGAAGCTGCCCTGCAGCTGAGCAATGGATGGTGGTGTGAGGTGTCTCTGGCCGTGCTTGCTCTCAGCTGCAGTTCTTTGGGATGAGTTCAGAGCATGGCCATACAGGAAGCTGTGCTGACATAACTGAGGTGTAGGAGAAGCTCCTTGTGCTGCATTCCCCAGGCCTGCAGCCCAGACTTGCCCAAAACCTCCAAAGAAGGATGGCCAAGTCTGGCTGCTGTGCCAGTGTAACTAGGCTCCTGGCACTGGCTGGGCTGCTCAGTCCCTCCTCCTAAGCATGCTGCTCTCTCTGGTTTGCCTCACTGGGGAAGTACAAGCAGTGCCATCTACTTTGTATATCTCTACTTCACAACATGCATTTATAGTCACTTTTCTACTGATGATAGCCTCCTCTGATATTTGTTATTTTATACAAGTAAACTATCTTATTTCTTTTCAATTTGACTTTTGTTAGTAGAAGACCCCCAAATGCTTGAAAAATACTTGCTAATTGCAATATGAAAAAAATCACACTTCTATACATAAATGTTAGGGTACAAGGTTAACAACCAGTGCAAATATTTATTCTTATATTTCTTATCCATGTAACAGCATGTCCCTTGTGAATTAGATAGAGAAGGACAATCTGAGACAGAATTGGCAAATGGGCTTCTAGATGAAAATGTTAAGTGGTTTTGAAAAAGAAACACAATGTGTATATATATAGTTTGTTAATTCAAGATCACAGGTTGATGTTGAAAGGGAGGAAACCCTGAAAAATTAGAATTCAGCTAGTGGAACAACAAGAACAATTTCACTTGAAATCAATAAAACTGTGCATCATCTGTGTACTAAAAGTAGGGATTTATCTTTGGTTATTGAAAATTGCAACATACCTATTGAAATGAAATTGTGTGCTTATATACCCTTATTGTTACAATGAATGTTATTTACCATTTATAGTGAAATGATAGCAATAGATCTGAAACATATTAGTTTTGAACAGCTAGAAACATAATTCTTATTACTTACAAACGAGGTTGTGATAGCCATTGTTGAGCAGTCCTATTCAGCACGTGAAGATCACTCTGAAACTGTATTCACTGAAAATGCCTGATATGAACTTCATTCAGGTGTCAAGGGCATTTAGTTGCAATTACATACCTTAGTATTAATTTTTAAAAGTACGTATGGGTGTGACAGTGCCTATAAAACCAGAGTTAGGTGGTAGCCACATGAAAATCTAAGTGAAGTACACTTTGGCCTGTAGAAACCCTCTCATTTCCTGTTAAACTAAATTAAAGCTGAGTCAAAGAAAAGTTAGACATCTATTCATGTGTAAAGTTTTCTATGCTGTGCACCTCATGAATAGTGGCTCTGCAGTATATGTATTTTGGCAAAGCAGAATACCAGAATTTGGCAGCTTTGCTTCACCTACAGTTGTCTTTTCTTCACCTGGGTAAAAGAGTGGATTAAACCATCAGAGTGGTACTTTTCCCCCCTTTGAGTGTAGAACACTGCACTTAGAAAAATCCCCTTCATTGGTGTGTAGGATGTAATAGCATGGTTTGATTTCATCATTTTCCAAAAGAAAGAAGCCGAGTTTCTGTCTGAAGGTGTTGGGGAGCACCACTGATCAGAACAATTTGGAGACCTCTGGAAGCTCTAACTTGAAAGTTTTAGTGTTATTGTATGTGTTGCCAGTACTACATTTTTTCCTTTGTGAGGGAGAAATAGAAAGTGTTGAGGAGAAGGAAGTGGTATTTCCTAGAACAACTTGATTAAGGCCAGCTCTGTGTGCCTCAGCAGCCCAAATGAGAGGGAGAGAGGCTCCTCTCCTTTTTGATCTTCTTTCCTGCAAGACTTAACCTGCCTTTGCACAAGAAATTCATCAGACTTTGGATATTCAAACTTGGGCCTATTAATTCCCACAAAAATCCCTGCAGCCTAGACCTGTCTTTCTCCACAGCTTTTTTTTCTCCTAATAATTAAACCAATATTTTAGTACCTTATATATCATCACATTCGTACTATTCATAGTTTTAAAATTTTCTCTTCAGTAATATTAAAAATAGATGAATAGATTACTTTTAATTTTAATGATGGGGGCATGACCCTGAAGATTTTACACATATTGCATTGCTCTGAGGTCTCTCTGGGCACAAATGAGTTACAACAAATGAGTTATAGGTGTCAATATCATGTCAAACTGTTCAGCAGAATGCTAAAGTGCGCTGTATTATCTGTATTTTGGGGGGCGGGGGGAAGACACATTGCAGAAATTACTAGTTGAAATTGGCATATACATCATTTATTTATTATCCTAATTTAAAGCTTGCAGAGAACAATGTAGGAACAAATTATAGCTTATAAATACCAAAAGTGTCATAGTTCATTGAGCTTTTTATTCTGAGCATTTTCCTGGTTAAAAGCAAAAGTCTGAGAAATTGACTTTTCTCTCTAAGAAAGTGCAAAGCTTATGTTTTTGTATCTTAAGATATGATGCAGACGAACCTGTAGGGCGGCAAAACAATGCCACTTCTGCATGACTGAAATTCATGCATTTGAGGTCTTAGGGAGTATTTGTAAGGAAACTACTTTTCAGAGTAGATTGAACAAATACAGTTTTGGGACTAGGATTATTTCTAAAGTTTGCAGCTATCTAAAACTGCTTAAGGATATAAAATAGTTGAGTTGTATGGGAAATACTTTAGAGGGCAGAAAGCAAGCAGAGTAAACAAAAGAGGATGGAAAATACATTAATGACATAACTTTTACCATATCACATGGTTATCACTGTTATGTGTGCCGTCATAGAAACACAAGCTGTGAGATTTGTAGTTAATCTGTGTAATTGCTTTATGGATTCACTTTAAGTGATTCAATCAGTCAGTCCTAGTTTTTTGCTTAATTGCAAAAGATACCTGCTAATGTAGTCGCAAAGTGAGCATAAGCAGACTGGTTTAAGGGCTCATGGAAACCCAAACCGAAATGATTCCATAGCTCTAACATGAGGAAGATAACTTTGCTGAATTGTATGCTCCTGTCGCTTTCCAGGAGATTTCTGTGAAAAAATCTGTGCTGAAGGCTGTAATACTACTCAGGAAGGTGGATGCTTCAAACAGGTGCATCCTTGATTTGTCAAGGATGCAACTACTCCTGGGAGTAGTTGCACAATCTCATGGCTAGTCAGGAGAGTTTGCTGTGCTTGGGCTTTCTGACCTCTGGGAAAATTAACCATGTGAAGGGTGAATATGAAGTGATCACAGAATGCTAAACTTGGAAGGGACCACCTGGAGGTCATCTAGTGCAATCTCAGAGTCCCCAAGAACTCAGTAGTCAGGATTGTGCCTGAGCAGCTTCCTTAGATGTCCAGTGAGGGAGACTGTACAACGTCTCCTGGACAACCTGTTCCTGTGCTCAGTCGCTCACACAGGAGAGCTCTCCCACGTGTTCAGGCAGAACTTCCTGTGTATCAGTTTTCTCCCACTGCCTCCTGGCTTGGCACCAGTGAGCAGAGCCTGGTCCATCCTCTTGGCAATCTCCCTTTAGATGCTCATAGACGTTGTTAAGGTTCTCTCTTGGTTATCTCTTCTTGAGGCTGAACAGGCCCAGCTCCCTCAGCCCTTCCTTTCAAGAGCGATGCTTCAATCCCTTCATCACCCTCATTGTCCTCCACTGGACCCACTTCAGAGAATCCATGTCTCTCTCATACTGAGAAGCCCAGAATTGGACGCAGCACTCCAGGTGAGGCCTCACATGGCTGAGGAGAGGGGCAGGATCAGCTCTCTTGACCTCCTGGCAATGCTCTTCCTAATGCACCCCAGAAAGGGTGAGAACTTGCAGGTTGTTGAGGACAGGGCAGAAGTATTTAGGTGCCACTGATGATTATTTTGGATGAACAAATTTTTCCTGGCAGCCCCTTTGAATTTGTAGCTGTTCTATTACCATCGAGTTTGAAGAACAAATCTATATCCATTATGTTACATGGCTAGAAGAGAATTTCTCTACTAAAAGTTATTCAGAAAGGTCTTCAGAAAATGAGCTATTGACCCAAAGTAGTAGAATTTGTAGTTCAAAAAGATAACTGGCACTAATTTCTAATAATTGCTAAAATTGTATGGAGGTGTTTGAAGTTCACAGCTGCTTCTACAAGAATTCTTTTACTGCATCTTGGGGATAATTTCCACTTTTAGACTCAGTATATGGCATTAGTAATAAACTGCTGTGAGTGTGAGCCTGTTTTCAGCATCCTTTCTGCAGCACCTCGGAGTTGATGTTTGTTAACCCCTGTTATAGAAATAACCTTTTACATACATCCTTTGAATGCATCCAGAGCCTAAAGCTCTCTGAGGGATATTTAGCATGTCATATTTCTGTTATACAATTCTTCTTATGTTATAAGCTTAAAAACCCTCCAGTTATAAATGGAGTTTGTAGCTGTAGTTTCTCACATGCTGTTGACATTCAAGATCAGGGTTTCAGAGTTAGGGGGTTACAAATATATGAGAATGATCTATGAAATATAATTTTTAAAGTTAAGTGTCATTATAGTGTCATTATTATTAAACTGGAAAGTATATTCAGTACATATAGGTACTCTAGGTACTACTCTGCCTAAATATTTGATGATCAAAAAAATAGTTAAGATTTCTTCAAGAGCCAACCTAAACAGAATTTACAAGTTTTACAGCGGCAGGATACTTATAACAGGCTGCTTTTCACATTAATCAATACTGTATTTCACAGAAGACCATTTCTCTTCTTTCTCAGTTACAGAAAAATAGTATTTTTTTCAACAACTCTGTGAATTAATTAATGCCATTTATTCTTCTGATTCTAACCAAAGGTTGTCAGGTTCCCTTAGCCTGCGTATTGATCTGTAACATAACCTTCCATTTCCTGCATCTGCTATTAAATGGAATAGAATTCATAATGGTTGCACTCCTGAACAGCTGTTCACCTATCCAGTATTGTCAGGTCACCAGGGAAAGTTGCTAATACTTGAGGAGAACTTCACTGGTATATTGATGTCTTCTGTTGTTCAATTAACATTTCTAATGTGGAAGAAAAGAAGATAGTATTTAATATGTCAGCCAGCCTTAAGACAACTCTGTTTCCATTTTCTAATGCCAAAACCTAATACAATGTTTATGTCCATTAGAGTTAAAATACTTTCCTTATTAGCTGCCTAAGTGCATTTTTTCAACAATAATAGTGAAGGGCACTCAGTAAACTAAGACTAATTAATCTCCTCAGTCTCCCTTTTGTATTTATCTGATGCCAAACGCAATATACTTTTTTCTCTAAAGCAGATTAAAACTAAACTGTGGATGGTGCCTTCTTCCTGAACAAAACCTGCAAAATTATCAATTTCCCTGATTATTGTTATCTCTCTTTCAGAATGCTGCTTATTACTAACTGGGTTTTTGTTTCTGCTGCTCTCTGACAGCAAAGGTTTGACATATTGCTGCTAGAATGCAAGGGAGCTGCATGGACCCAGAGCCCAGGACCTGCCATTCATACATTCTTGTCTAATGTTAGAGACACTCCAGTATCAGGCTTTGCTGCAGCCCAACAATTACGGTGGTTTGGGGGCACTTATACCATCCTAGAAGGCTAAATCTCCATGAGCACAAGTTGAAGCCAAGTAATAACATTTTCTTAATGGTTTCAAACTTATTTGGGAATAGTGGAGCGGAGGACAGGAGCCAGAGCACACAGTGGTGTATCATAAAGACCCTGACCATCTATGATTGACTTGTGCTTCTTTGAGCCAATTCAGAGATTTAAGAATGGAATGGGGCCCACTCACATAGGACAACAGGCTCTTGCCTCAGGGCAGTGTCTGCTCTGCCAGGATGTTTCAGAAGAAATGGATGCTTCCCCATGTGGGACGCTGTAGATTGTATAGGGACCTACCAGGCACACTAAGTGTGAAGTTTATGCTGAATTATAATTACCTTTTTGATCACTAATGAAAGGGTGAAAAATGTCATTGGCTTGGTTGTCTAGACATTACCTTCTGCTGTTACTGTGTTGAACTATTACTAAAGCACTATTACTTTTTTTATTAAATATGTATTAGTTCACATGGAATTCAGATATCACGTGTGTTAATGATGTTAGTAACTATTAACCAAATATAGGTTTCTCAGCTTTCCTCCTGTTGCCCTTCAACCAAAGACTCCTTTATCATTCATTCCAGTGTACTTTTTCAGAATGAATGTAGAGTGCAGAATTTGTAATTCGCAGAAAAACTTCAATGTTCCTCTTCACTGTATTTGTTAAGAGAATACCCTTATTTTAGAACTTTTATATCAGTGGGCAATCTTAGCTTTGACACAAAACACTAACTTCCTTTGAGGGTTTTTGTTGAGGTTGTTTTTTTTTTTTGCATAAAAGTTGATATTTTTATTTTCAGTCTTATTCCATGAGTGTTTATTTCAGTCTTATTCCATCACATGCACAAAGGGCCATCTTATTTGGTATCCTGTATATATTGAAGACAAAGCCACATATCTTGGGAAGAATCAGGGACACAGCTCTGAGTTTGCTTTAGTTTTTTTAAATGCTCAGGACCTTCTCCGCGGTTAAAGGAATGGCCTTTACCTAGTTTGCTTTAAAAAGTAAAGATGTGTCTATTTTAAGTTCAAGTAGGTCAGAATGAGTGCTGTAATCAAACCAAGTCTTGAATACAGCTTTTTAGGAAGGAAGATGATTAATAAGTTCTGACAAAGTCTGTAATGTTGCAGTAAAATAGTAGAAAAAAAAGATTTTCTTAAGCTATTTTGCAGAGTAAGGTACTATGAAAATATCACAACATATCAAAAGTAGAAGTGGATGTGATGATTCCCAATTTTTTGTCTTTAAGGATAGTTATAAGGTAAACTATTAATTTTCTTTAGGGGTTTCCTAAGGACTCCGCCTGCTCCAGGAAGCTTAATCCTAGCAAATATTCTGCAGGCCTCCTCCAAGTGCTCTGGAGGATTTTAGTCTTCTCTACACAACTTGCATCTATTCATATGAGCCTGAGTGTGTCCTGATTTCCATCCACAAGTACAGACAACTTCCACTGTTTGTACTCCTCCTCCAAGGCACAACTTTCCTTCCTCTGTAAGGAAATTCACTCCTGCTGATCCTGTAGCATACCTCATTTTGGAGTCCTGCCTGGTGAATAGGGCAGGATTACTGAGTACTTTTATGTACAAACATAACTTTTAATCTCTATGGTGGCTGGGTAGTTTCTTCTCTCCTGGTTCCTTTCTTACCTCTAGCTAACAAAAATTATACTGGGATCAGTTTGAAACTCAAGTAGCACCAAATATCTTTTGATGAGCTGTCCTCATCAAAAGATATTTGGAATATCTTTTTGCTTCAGTCTCTAGGCTTGAATCTCCCCCCTTACAATGCAAAGTTGCACTGGGAAGATGGACTTAGCCCAAGAATTGTGTTTGTGTCTGTGTGCTGTCATGATGAACATTTATTCATTCCGGTATTTTTTGAAGCTTGCGTAGAAAAAGTTTCATACTTGGTTTTGATTCCATTCCATGTTGTTTCTGAGTGTCATAATATTCATTAAGGGTGATAGTATGAGTTACTGAGCCTTTCAACATGTGATATAGAATGGTAAAATATAGCTTCCATATTCCTTCCTTTTTTCAAAAGCACTTTAAGCAAATTGGCAATCTAATTATTGATTTATAAAAGGAAAGGAATTAATACAGCCCCCTACAGCCATTGGCGGTAAGAGTATTTAAAAGTGAACTATGCTTAAATTTCATAAAAGCCTCCTCAGCAAATCAGTAGAAGAATATTGATCTTGAAATAAGTATGTGAATTCTAATTGTGTTTTGTCTTTCCACTGGAGGACCATTACTTTATTTAGCTGGAGTTCATTCTTTACTTTTATAGTCTTGGTGTGTTGTCTATGAAAACTGCCTTTATGTTTGAGCAAGGCTTGTAACTACCCAGTTTTGCTGATCTTTTCAAAAGAGTGTATTGACATATGAGAGCTAAAGAGAGGCTTTTAAGATCAAGTTACCATCACCAAAAGTCTCAGCAGCATATAACTCTGGTTCCTGGTATAGAGCTGTCTGTTAAATGAGTACATCAGATGCCAAGTACAATAATTGCTTCTTGCTGTACTGACTCGCAAATCAATTCATTCTGATTATGAACCACCATCTTAATCATATACAGTGTAATTACATATATATTTTAATCTTGGAAAACCACATACATCTGTAGGTTAATCCTGCTGCTTTCACAAGTGGATTTTGGCTGGTAAAAGGGAACAGTCTCAGCTACTTTGTAAGTTTTGAAATATCTGCTCTGGCTATTTTTTCATTAGAATATTTTAGAAAAGAGAGAGAGGGAAGAGGCTCTAATGGTCACACAACTACTATATTCAGGGGCAAGGGAAAAGGAGGAAAAGACAGGGAAGCTGAATGTTTAACAAAGTTTTTCAAATCAGTAGGTTTGAAAATTAAATTTTTAAATGTATCTTTTTTATTCAAATCGAAAGTTAGTTTAAGTAATTTCTTTGAAAAGTCAAATATATTTTGACAGAAATATTTTTTTCTGTCTGAACAAATTGAAGCAGCTTTGCAGAATGTAACACAGGAAGGTTTCAGCCTTGGTGTGATAGTTGAATGTAGAGATTTATGTTCCTTTATCTTCCCATCACTGTACGTTAAATTCAAGTGGAAGTTTCTTCCCGTCTCCTACATTTATAGTTAATATGTGCTTGTTTTTTAGCTGAGCTTTAGAGCCTTTTAAAGCAGCTCTGCAGTACAGACATTAGTCATTTTTTAGCCACCTGTAGTCTAGCGCTGAGTGGTCATGAGGTGCTCTCAAGATGAACTTGGGCAAGTTTTGGTGGGGAAAAATAGCATTCTTTGGGTTTGGTTTCTTTTAATCTAGCATTAGGCTAATAACCTGAGGGGCATATAGGGGAAGAGTGAATGGAGATGAAGTGTTATGTGGACTCTGGGTAACCCATAAAAGGCCCTGCATAAAGCAGCACAGTTTTGTCACCCTAGAGCAACTTGAGAGCAGCGCAGGGCTATGTACTGCTCCTCCAAAGTCTGCTGATGGCAACTGTGTGTTGGTCTCTTCTTGTAGGGAGTAAGTGATAGCACAAGATGGAGAGGCCCCAAATTGCTCCATAAGAGGTTTAGATTACCTAGTAGTCAAAATTTCTTCGCTGAAAGGTTTGCCAAGCACTGGAATAGGCTGCCCAGGGGAAGTGGTTGAGTCACCATCCCTAGAGAAATTTAAAAGATGTGTAGGCAAGGTGCTTAGGGATATGGTTTAGCCTTGGCCTTCAGTGTTAGATTTGTGCTTGGATTCAGTGATCATAGAATAGTTTGCCCAACCCTCATGCAGTAAGCAGGGACATGTCCAACTAGATCAGGTTGCTCAATGTCCTACCCAACCTGACTTGGAATGTTTCCAAGGATGGAGCCTCTACTGCCTCTCTGGGCAACCTCTACCAGTGTTTCAACACCCTCACTGTAGCAAAAAGGGTCTTTTCCAGCCTAAATCATTCCATGATTCTATGGATGTGCCTGACAGCTTACTCTGCCATGTCTGCTGAGATGGGCCACAAATTCACATTTTTAGAACTTACTTCTATCTGGATTTTTTACCATATTTGTGTTTCCAGAAACTCTGTTGCGTTGTAATTTAAACAAGCCAACAACAATGAGCAGTCAGGCTGAATGCCAGTTCTTCAGTTTAACACTTAATTGATGTTTTCCTGACTAAAGACTGAATAATCTCTGTCTACATAGTGAAGAAATACTTTCCACAAATCCAAATTTTATTGGGTAATTTCAGTGCATAAAAATTTAGCCTAATGAACACGTTACTGCAGGGTAAAAGATTACTCAAATTACTCTGCATTTAAGTTCAGTAGGGATTTAGCAGCAGATTTAACAACAGTTGGGATATCATTTTGTGTTGGCAATTTTGGAGAAGTTACTTCAACTGCACTGGGAGAAATCTTTATATCATATAGAGAGAAAATGTAATAAAAAGCTAACAACTCAGCATCAGTTAGTGCTGCTTCATAGCGAACCTACATCGAAAATCTCTAAATTTTAGGGAGAGAGCGAATATCTGGATATTTATATTCATTGAACTGGAGGAAAACAGCTTAGCTCACTACTAGAAATAACAACTAGAAAAGAATAATGTGTAGCTGACAGCACTCATGTTCCTTCTGGCATTTGCCTTTACTTTTCTGTGCTTATCATTTCAATTGCAACGCTGAAACACAATTTGGAGACTCAGTCAAGTGCAATAAAATGAAAATGGAAGACAGGATTTTTTTTCCCTTGCTTGCCTGTCATAAATACTTCAGCTGTTTACTTGGAATCCTCATATCATGAAGCTGAAATCTTTATGGGAAGATTTTTAATATCCAAAGTTAATATTGGGATCCTATTATGTTGAACAGCATATGAATATAAATCTTGCCTTGGAAAACCTTAAAACTGGATGAACAAATTAACAAATGAGTGTTATGAGGGAAAATATTATCTTCATTTTAAGGAGGAACAATTGGCACATTAGGAGAAAAGTGTTTTTGCCAAAGCCACACTGCAGGGCTCAATGACAAAAAAATTAATGTTCTGTTTCCTCTAGCAGCAAAGGCAGCTCCCAGTGTGTTTTGTTTTCTTGCTTTTCTCCACTGCTCTTTTTCAGATTTGTATTTTTTTCTCAGACTACTTGTCTGCTTACAAGTCATAACAGTAAGTTGCAGTAGTCCCTCAGAAGGCACGTCGAACTGTGGTAAAAGAAAGTAAAACCATTGTCTGAGAAACTTGGTTTCAAACGTTTTTGGGCTGACATTGGCCCTGAGGGCTTGAGGACCTAATGTGTCAGTCTCAGTCCCAGTCCAGTGCCTGACCATGAGCTATCATCCTCGTTTAGGAGGAATAAGGAGCTCGAAAACCTTTGCTAAATGCAGCTTTTGAATGCATGAATGGGTGTTGAAAATAGCTCATTAATGGTAATTTTCTTACAAATCTTTGAAAAATTCCTGTTGGGTCACTCTTAAAAAACTTCCTGAGTTTACTCTTAAGAAGGAACGTTTCATTGACCGAGATAACCATTCAAAAACAAAAACCACACACAAAAAAAAGGAGGAATGTTTGGTGGATTTGAGTATTCTTTTCTGAAAGTTACAGTGTCTACATATTTTTTTATTTTTTGGTTTTGTCTCTTTTACAGCATCTTTCAAAACAAAACCCTCAGGCAGGAACCCAGAAACATACAAATGGATAGCTTTAGGATCCTGATGGGAATATTGCCAACAAGGTAAAAAGAAATATTTAAAAAGTGCCAAACATGCAGACCTGTCATCTTTTGCCTTAATGGGCACTTACAAATGTGCTACTTGCAAGAGATGTTCTTCCACAATATGATTGTGGTTATAAAACAAACAGCATGGTCAATAATATGATCTAATCTGATTTAAGAGGTCAGTTAGAAAATTATTACCCACTTTACAACCCATTAACATCAAACCTACATTACAGGAATGTATGTGATAGATTAAAAACTTGCTTACTTAAAGCAAGAAGGTCTAAATAAACTCCATTATGAATGTTTTTTTATATTTGAAGCAAAAAAATTGCCCCCTTGGTGACTGGAGTGCAATGGAGAGAGTCAGAACAAGTTGCTGAGTTTAGCTTTTTAATCTCTGTGCCTGAATCCTATCTAGTAGACGTTTGGGGAAGTGGAAAAGACATTTTTGGATGATTAGCTTCTTCTTTGTGATTGACACACTGAGGAGGCTGCAAGAAAGCAATTCAAGGGAAATTGAAGCTGTTGAATGGAGTTACTGGAATAAGGGAAGGAAAAAAAATGCTTTGCTTGATACAGAGCAAATTATTTGCTGTATCAGGAAAGACCCAATGACCCTTCTAATCTTGTATCCTGCCTGCAATGTTGATTTATACCAGATGCTTCAAATGAAGATATAAATCCCCATAATGTGTTTACCTGTAATTGTATAATAGTGTGCAAGGAGGGTATGTTCTTTCTTGACACCAGCCCATGATCAGCATATGCCCTGTAGCATACGTATTGAAAGCTTCTGTCTTTACTCCTAGCTGATGAAATTGGAGATGCTTATGGCAGTTGTATAAGTTAATGTGGGTGGATGGCTGAGCATGCTGTGTGGCGAACCACTTGTGCTCATTGAACTGCCTGAATTTCAGCTAGTATATTCTAGGGCAATTTCTATAGGATGTTATGCCACAAAGTTAGGAGGACATTCTCTTGGGCTTTGCAGTGCCCTTTAACTGGTAATGTCAAAGGAAGGTGCTAACAGTCTTCTGGCTCTAGTTTCCTGAGCAATTATGCAGAAACTACATATATCTATATTCTATATTATCTGCTGGATCAGTTTTTCTCCAATGCAAGGTGTTATGTGATCAGCTCGTTTTTTTTTTCAACTGGCTTATCTTGATGCCAACATAGCTTTAAGGTATATTGCCTGATATTTCAGATTGCCTTAGGTTTTTTTTCCTGCTTATTTTCTGTATGAATTGTCAGATGCAAGATTCTGAGGGATTCTATGGTTACGTTTGCCTCCAAAGTCCCTGGGGAGTAAGGTGAGCTAGAAAGGAAGGTCTGGTCCTGTTGTTTCTAAAACCCCATCTGCCCTGGGGTGACTGCATGCATCCTCACCTGCAACTAATATTGCACTGGTGACAGATATGTTTCATGTACAAGTGCTGAGATTCTCCTGTGTAGTGTGCACTTCATCACTGAGTTCATCCAGCAGCTGCCCATAGCACCAGCCTGACAGATGTTGCTGGTGGTTGTACCCTAAGTACCTGCTTGGTTGTCTCCTCAGCTTCTGGAGGAGGCCCAGGAACTTGAGTGGCTTGTGACACCAGGCCTTGCTGTAGATGTGAGAATGCTGCATCTGTGTGCTGTATTCAGGATAGCAAAGAGGTAATGAAGGAGGGGTTGGAAGAGCCCCCCAGAAATGCCTGGAGCCCCGTTCATCAGAGCTATGAACAGACATGAGGTCATGGGGGCAGCACGCACAGAGGCTGCCCTTGCTGTGCTGGTACTCCAGAGGCTGTGTCACCATCGTGTTCCCTGCCTGTCTGCAGGCTGGAAGCAGCTCTTTAGCAAGATCAATTGCTTCTGTGCTGTAGTGCTTCTGGGCACAGATCAGGCTGCTGTACCTCTGCCTTTAATGTAGGTGGTCTGGGGAAGCTTGGACTGCCAGCAGTTTGAACATTTCCAGGCTGGTCAAGACTATTCTACAGGCCTATTTACATTTGGCACTGAGCCCATGAAGCTGCATGCCATCATTTCTGCCTGGCATTCCTATCTGCCTGAGTTGCTCTGACTCAAAGGCATTTACAGGTGACCTGACTGCTTGCCAGGAAACACTTATCTCCACAGTGACTGTGGCATGGCAGGGGAATGTGCTTTTTGGCTGAATGAGGAGGAACTGGGTGTCCATCAGGTCCAGACTTGAGTGGCATAAGGTTTGAGAGCTGGATGATATTTGCCTGCCATATCCATCACAACATCTGTGAGAAAAAGAACGGGAGGCAGGCTGACCCACTCTGCCCACTCTGTGCATCTGCAAGGATTGTAAAGTCAATTCCATGTAGGAAGCCCCAGATGAGTCCTTTATACACAATGCATTACTGTGTATTCACTGCTTCAGTGATGTGGTTTCCAAGCTGTTTTTTTCGTTTGTCTTTCCTTTTTTTTTTTTTTTTTTCAGGTGATAATAGGGAGGTAGAAAACCTTTTATCATGTTTCTGTTAGTGCTTATTCTAAAGCACTATATTCCTCACCACCTACATGCTCTGTCTGGATGCCTGGCTAGCAGTGCCAGATGAAACCATAAGCCCTGCATAATATGCCATGTTCTCTTCCTGTAAGTTTCCCTTTCATATTATTTGTTCCTTCATCTCTCTCTCTTCAGGGATGGAATGATTTATGCCAGTATATAGAGCTATAAATGAGGCATTTTTTCTACGAGCTGAGGTAAAAACAATGGTGCAAAGCTGTAATACTACCAAGAAAAGTAAACACAAAGAAGCAGCAAAACTAGCTGTTAGCCATTAAACAGCTATAGTTTTATCTGCTGTAAGCATTTCAAATAAGAACAAGTGAGTAACTACTGACAGCTACTGACTACTACTTTTAACAAAGGCAAATAGTAATACACCCAGTGCAGTATGCGGGATTTTATTTTAAAATAATTTTTATTTTATCTTAACTGGTTTAAATTATTTTTGCTTCATGTTCGTTTTACTCATCTTGAGGTTTTGGAAAGGAGAGTGAGATTCAATATAACTAAATGGCTTCATCATGTCTTACAAATGATGTTGCTCATCAATAAGTGGAATAACAGTAGAAATGAGCTGAAATGGTAAAGAGCAATGTTGGTGCAGGAATGAATAAAAGTTTTTATAATGCTTGTCCTATTTAAATCTTATGCTGTTCGAAGGAGAGGTGAATTAAGTTTGCTGGGAGTATTTAAAAGACTATTTTTGTTGGATTAGTATTGACTTCGTAAAGTTCATTTTATGTAATTGCCTTGACCTTTACTTGGGGGGCTGGAGTCAGTCTCACATTCTTTTCTGAAAATTCAAATTGTCTTCGTTTCAATGTGATGTAAAGAGGTAAAACTAACACCTCAAAGATAATTGTTAGTATAAAAGTATGTTCCTATCTATCTCTAGTTAGTTCTTAGGCTGCTTTATGCTGTGGGCATGGCTCAGCACAATCAAGTTTAACTTTGTGTATTGATCTATAATGGTGAAGCTAAAACCAAGCAAAATGTGAGTTTGCATTCAAAAGGATTTAGGAAAGATTTATGATGGTGTCTCATGAACCTGGAAAAATGGTGTATTTTGTTAAGCTATTCATTTCATTTTTTCTTCATGCTTTGGTGAGGCCTGCCATGAGAGGAAAGGAAGTTGGTACAGTGAAAACATACATTAAACATGTAGGTCTAGGCAATATTTTTCCTTGTGTATCAAGACTGTGATTCTGCATCTATTCCTTTAAGCAAAATCAATTTTGCTATAAGGTTTCTTTGGGCACAGGAATTTTATCATTCTAGAGTCCAGAACTGTGGGGTTCTGTTCTAGTAGCCAGGCTTGCCAAGAGAATGTGTCCCTTTGCATTGCAGTAAACTGTGGCTTTGGTTTTTGTTTTTGCAGTAACTTAAAACTATTTTTCTTTACATTGTGGCTGAGGTATTTTCTAGAGGACCTCTGATGCTGGTATATTTTAAAGGAATGGAAAAGTTTAATCACACACATAGATTTTATTAAAACCCTGGCATTTTGCTAAGTATTCTTTTAGGCAAATTCATAATCAGCACTTTTCCTTTGTGAATTGCCATATGCTTCAGTGGACAGTGGGCAGGATTTACCAGCAGATTATAGGTCTGTGAAAGCCCAGGCATTTAGTGTGGTGAACAATAGTTTGTAAAAACAAACTATTAGCACTTTGCTGCTTCCAGCAAGAATAGCTCACTAATTCAGGTTAGTAAAATATGGTGATATTTGAGTGCCAATAATCAGATCTGGAGACTGAAAAACAACAGTTACGGCGTATTATTTCTACTGTCCTATGGCAAAGGCTTCAGGCATTGAAACAGTTTTGGAAAACCAATAATATAGTCTTGCTAATGTTAGTGATTCATGTATCTACTGAATAATTTCCTTTGTTTGCTGTTTTGCTCAGTTTCTGTAGTTCAGACAAGACAAAGCAGCTTTTATGAAAAGGAAATGAAAGAACATAACTAGGGGAAGATGTAAACCACAGAGCTTCTGTCATAAACACGAGCCAAATGGCCTTGTAGCAGCTATACACAAATGAGTAGGTTGTAGTAAGTTGTAGCTGAGAGCATACTTTTGGCCAGGATTGTCATCAGACATCAATTTGGAAAGTTGCATAACTAGATGCTGCTAAAGAAAATCAACTTGTCTGGCATGATTATGAATTTCCAGCACAGCTCAAGTGCTTGCTCCTAATATTCCCATGCTATTAATGTCATTTAGAACACCAACTGAATTAGGCTTGCCTTGGGAAATTCAGGGTGTTGAACATTTTTCCTGGGATTCAGGACTTCCACGGGTGGAATTGCTTGGTGCATTAGCCAGTTGGGGTGTATGGCCTCTGTAGACTTGGAATACTAATTTCCTGTTTTGTAGAGTTTTCTATATGGTACTTGGCTAAGTAGAGGTTCATGCCCTACAGATTCAGATGGGCTCCATTTCCCACTAATTCTGTTTCTGTGGTCATCTGTACTATTAGCGTGTCCTAGAAAAGTCAGCTGCCAGCTGGCCAGTACCTGAGACGCAGGCATTAGCAGCCACTGGGGAAAATCAGGCTGAAATTACTCGTTTAGAATACTTTGGCACAATAACATTCTGAACCCCTGGTGAATGGTCCTATGTTAGCTAGAGAAGCATTATTCTACCAGTTAAGTGCCAAAGAGCGACTGTTGAAATACTGACTTAAAGAAAAGTCAGACCTCTGAGAATAAATTGTGTTAAGGAGACCTAGTGAAACTCTGCTACTGAAAAAGAAAGTACATAAATGAGGTAAGCAGGCCAAATATTGTATTAAATGTTGTGGTGCTGGGATGGCATGAGACCCTTATATTCTTCCCAAGTTCCTGAATTTGGTTAAACAGAAGCTTGATAAACCAGAAAAAACATGTTTCAGTTTTAGACCTTTGCTCCTGAGCATTTTCCCAACAGGGACATTGTTGACTATCAAGTGTCCAAAATAAATGCGAACGTTATGACATCCCAACACATTGTAACAGAAATTTCATCATGTAATAGGAGTTAGTCCTCCTACACTGTGATTTCTCTGGATTACTCATTGCCTTATTTTGAAGAACATGTCTATTACTGAATCAATGCCTTGAGCCATGCTTGTTGATAGTGTTGCTTTCAATGCTCATGTTACTACTCAGATGTGCTTTCGTCTTTAGGGGAAGAAACAAATATGTAGAATGATTCTGTTTTCACTATATATGTAAAGGACAGACCTACAAGAAGGTATTTTACAGCTTTTCAGAATATGTTCTGTGTTAAATCCAGATACATCTGTAATGTATGAGCTCTATACCCTTGATGTATCTATAACTGTTGTTTCTGTGTAGTTCCAGTTAAAAGAAGTCCACAGAAGAATCCAACTTCATATTGTGCAAGAAAATGATCTGATATAATACAGAATATCAGCACATGACTAATTTAAATGTTTCTTATTTATCAGTAGACTAACAGGGAGTCCAAAACTTAGCCAAGTGGAAATAGTATTGTGAATTTTTTTCTGAAGTTAGCTATTAACAGAGAAAGTGTGGAGTAAAGATCTTTGAACTGGAGGCATTTTCTGAAGTTTCTTCCCTCTCCTTTATCTGATGAGAGTAGGAAATTTAAGCTGTCATCTGAATGATCTGCAGGGAAGATAACACCAAGGGTGTTCAGACCTCAGAAGGGGGGTTTTTCCCCTCTGCTGTTTTTTTTTTTGTTGTTGTTGTTGTTCTGTTCTGGCTTTTTTTTGTTGTTTTTCCCTCTGCTGGTTTTGTTGTTGTTATGTTCTATTTAATTAAAATTAGACTATACTGAGGTCAGGTGGCTAAAGGAGCATTTCTCCATTTCTCTTTGACTGGGCAATATAAGATAAAACCTACACATAGTTGAGACTACAGCTGGCAGCATAGCATCCATCTGCCTTGGATGCTATGCTGCAGAGATCTGCACAAGGGCCATGTGCAAGAGGAATCCAGCTGGTGCTGCCAGCAGGTCACCTGCTCCCCTGGCCTGCGGGACACTGCTTGAGAGGTCTTGGGAAATGGATGGTGGAGATCAGATGTCAGCTTTTCACAGATCACATGCAGGCAAACTGGAGCTGCCTGCACATATTTCAGCTTATCAGTTGTGTCTGAAATATCTGGTATCTATACAGGAACAACAAAATTGTGTGCAAATGATGATGACATTTTAATTTCTTTAATTTCCCAAAACTCTGGTATGTCTTTTCACACAGAAACCTCATTTAATGTTCCAGGTAAAATCTGCAGGGAATTTTCTGCATAAGAATATACATGAATACTTGAAAGAAAAGCTGCAAATAAAAGAATAGGGGATGTCTGGGTTATTTGTTATAAGTAATATTTCTTGACTAATCATATGACCTTAACGTTAGTACTCTGTGCTTTATGCACACAGATTGTTCAGTGTGGGGTAAAACTCTAAAGCAGAATGCTCTGAAAGATCATCCTCATCCATCTTTGTCCCCTTTATGCTTGCGCAACAAAAGTGTAAGAGTGCGTTAGGAATAAATGGCAGTAATGTACTGATGGGAATACTTTCAAAGTGGACAACACAGCCTGGATGAAGCCCAACACTTAAGGGTATGAAGCCTGTGATTAATCCTTAGATTCGCATATTGTAACCCTGCATGCACTCCAAAGTCTAGGAAGCTAGTTTGAAAATGATGGCAGCTCTTATGCAATAAAGATTTATCAAATGGCATGTATTTGCAGGTGGGAGGTGATAAGCACCAGGATGTATTGAGGTTTGAATGATTTCCAAGCATTTGAGGAGAGTGGCTAAGAAAGCCTTTCTCCATGATGCACTTTCTGTGAAATTTTGGGAACACAGGAACAAAGTTGGGCCAAAAAAAAAAATGTAGCTTTATCCTTTTTGCTTTACTGGAGATCTTCTTCCAGAGTCTGTGAGCTGCTTTTATTCCCTACCACCCCCTGGGATTTTTTTTTTCATTCTATTTTCTTTCTTTTCCTCTGAGAAGTGCCATCTGGTTTCCAGCATTTGCTTCTTTTTCTAAGGAGTCCATGTTTTGGGATAGGAGGTGTCCTTTTGTCTCTGATTTCTGTGTGACACTGGTTTACTGTTTAGATGTGAAATGTGTCAAAAACATTCTAGCCATTTGTGTTTATCTGTAGACATGCTGTTAGCTACCAACATCCTTTGTTTTTTGCCATTGTCATTTCCAATGCCTACAATTTACCTTCAAAAGATAAATAGGGTTTTTTTAAGAAAATGAAATGCCTGACCCTACCAGTATTTGATAATGGATGGCTGTATTTTTACATATACTAGCTAGTTTTTCCTATGCTAGCTATGGTATTCATTACCCTTTTGAATCCCAGGCTACTATTCATAGCAAAGGCAAGAATCTGCACAAGAAAACCTGGATTTGATTAATATCCTTAATTACTCTGCACTGGACCAAAGGGTAATATTTCTTACTGCCTCCTGTTAATAATCAGTTATGTCTCAAAGCACTTGGATCAATAACCTGTGTTTTTTTTCTTCAGAATCATGCTTATGGTATTGGTAGCAAAGTATTCAGATGAAAAAGCTTGCCAATATTAACTAAAATTCTTCAGAAATTTGTTATTGATTTTCTAAAAGTTAGTCAAATTGGAGACATTAAACCAGCTTAGCAGTGGTTTGAGTTTTTTTTTAACAGAATATTTCTGAGGGGTTATCAGCCAGCTCTGCAGAGTGCAGGGACATTAAGCAGGGTAGTATTTTATATGGGCATGTATTCATCTCTTGACTACTTGATAAGTCACAAACTCGTTCCCACTTTATGCTAGAGCAGCTCTTTGCTAAAGTAACTGTGGTCTCTCTGGAGCACACTTATATATTACTTTAGGCACAGCACTGTGTCAACAGCTCTCTGGGCTGGGGCAGTGGGATCTCAGCCTGGATGCTGCACCCACATACAGACATTATTTAAACCAGCTGTCCTTTGGCTTCAACTGTAAATTCAAGGTTAGCTATGTGGTCATCAGCAGTCTCTCTGTGTGCTTTGTGATGGTTTGCACTGCCACTGGCTCACTGCACTGGGGCCTTCCTCTTGCTGTTCATCCTCTGAGTTGTGTCATTAGAGCCTCTACACACATTGGTGGGTGAATTGTCAATACTATGTGCCCTTAATTTCTTTGGCAGCCTCAGGCACCAAGGTGACAATGACAGAGGATTGAGCTTCTGTAGGCTTCTGTTCATCCCCATAACTTTGAGCGCAGTGTGCCTGTGTGTATGTGACCTTGAAACTGCCCTAACATAGGATTGTTTAACTATACCCTCAATCCATATCTATAACCCTGACCTAACTGCAGCCATTATATCTTACTATCTTAAGAGTGATCATCAGGAGGAGGATGAGGACAGACACTTGTCAGTGGAGGCCAGCAACTTGACAAACTGCAATGGGCACGAACTGAAACACAGGAAATTCTATCTGAATGTAAGGAAAACCTTCTTTACTTTGGGAGTGACTGGAACAGGCTACCCAGAGAGGTTCTGAAGTATCCTTCTCTGGAGATATTAAAAATCTCTCTGGATGTGATCCTGTGCAACGTGATCTAGCTGATCCTGCTTTAGAGAGGCCTTGGACCAGATGACCTCCAGAGGTTTTTCCCAACCCAACCATTCTGTGATAATACTGACAACTGACAGTCTGCTCTTTGCTCCCTGCAGTGTTCAATCATAAAGGCAAAACCTTGCATTGCTGTTAGTTTTGTGGAGAGTGGGAGGAAGAGAAATCCCTGAAGTGAAAGTGATAGGATGTGGATAACAGATTTTAATTGCTGCTTTCTCAGACTGTCTGTAGCCTGGCT
>NW_005054300.1:16426448-16496404 GCF_000277835.1 Geospiza fortis
GATGTGTATGTGAAGGGGTTATAAAGTGCCCAGATGGACCTCTTCAGCTGTACTTTTCTGATAATGTGTGTTGTGTTTTTTTCTAATTGGTTATTGGACTGGCTTACTGTCCAGCACATCATTCCTCCTGACCATTGCTCTTCCCCAGGTAGGGTGGCTGCCTGATGTTCTTCCGGCTGGCAGCTGAATAGTTCAGGTATGTCACTAACATAAGACCAGAGCAAACAGTCTTTTTTTTTTCCCTATTTTTGTTTTGTTCAGTCTTTGCTTGATGAACTATCTCACTTGAACCAGGACGTAAGTACTTTATTCTTAAACTACAAAGATACCCCACAACTCAGTTTTTCAAGTTCACTGAAGCAAAATGAATCACCAAAATGTTTGAAGTTTATTTAAGTTTTACAGGTTGGGGTTTTTAAAGGTTTTTCAACTAGAAAATACAGACTTCTAAATTTTTTTTTTTTTTTTTTTGGTTAACTTGGATTCACTACCATGTTTATCAGCCCGGGACTATTTTGTGTAAACACATTATCCACACTTCCTCCTCCCAAACTGCCCAACTCTAACCATGTGATTTCAGCAAGACAGCCATCTCAAAGCTTTTTGATGTAAAGACATTTTAAACAAGTTCAAAGGGTTAACAGACAGGACAAGAGAGAGGCTATTTCTGTATCTAAGACTTCAGTGGGCATGATTTACTGTGAGCAGAAGAACATATCTCAAAAGTCATCTTTTCATCTGTCTCTGCCTGCAGAAAAATTTATGATGATGCAAGGGTATCTATGATGGCACAATTTACATGGCACCTTTTGGCTGATGAGAAATGGCAGTCTCAAAATGACTACAGAGATTAGGAGTTTTAGCCTTGTTTCCAAAAGTAATGTACTCATGGAATTGTTGACAGTTTTTTCTGGTTTAATTATTTCACCAAAGCATTTGTTACATTTATGTCAGATCCTAAAATAATAATGCAAACAGAAGCCTTATCAGTCAGCCAGTTAAATTTTCATGCTGTTTTGGCATAGCATTTTTGGTCTTTGGAGTAAATTTGACAGCTTCATGTGATGCTGCTTAGCACAGCTTGAAGATGTGCTACATGATGCTATGCTGTTTTGTATAACTGGCAAAAGTAAGGGTAAAAAACCAGAAAGATCATTTCAAAACTATCAATGGTACTTTGAGACTGAAATACTACTGATATTTCACTCAGCCTTTAGGTTCTCAATGCCCAGGTTGTCTGAGTCAGTGGTACTTGAACTTGTAGGACACATCAATGCTCAGAATTATTTCTCTCTGCTCTGAATTCAGCTCAGGCATATAGATGGGAGAATCAAAGACCTGATCCCATGCAGAGTTAGTGTGGTTCAGAGTGCTTGAAATGTAAACTTTTTGGAAAAAATGATACTTTCCTTCAGATACTGTTGGAGAGGTTTCTGAGGTATCAACAGAGAATTTGTTGATGAAAAGACATGAGGGCACTTTGGAATTGTTGATGGCCTAGTATTAGGACACACATAGCAATGGGAGTCCTCAGTTCAATCAGATGCTCTTCCTCAAGACAAGCAGCCCAGCACAGCTTTCCTACTGTTGTGGGGGATGATTTTTATCACAAACCACTTGATTTGGTCTGTCTATCAGATTGTTTTCATTCTGTTTTGTTTTTCTTGTTTGTGAATGGGAGGACAAAAAAAAAAAGTCCTTGGGCTTTTATGATAGTGAAGTATGGTGGGTTTTTTGGTCTTTTTATTTATTAATCCATAAATACCTGCTTTTTTTCCTCCTATTCTCTTCCTAGTATGAGGGAATACACTGGGGCTCCCAGTGAAAGGCCTTTACTTTGAGGGTAAAAAGACAAAAGATTAAGCCATGTTCATCTACCGCCCACAGAGGAAAGCCAAACTCTTTTGTTTCCAAGGTTTCATAAAAACATCTATAATGTCTTTATACAACTTCACTTTTTCATTGAGTTTGCATTGCTATGACTCCACTAATGCTGTTGAACAATTTTGTGTGTGTCCTCAGGTGATACATCCTTCAGAAAGGCAGTGGCAAAGATCAGTTATTATATCCTCTGTGACCTTTTGGTTTATCATTTCAAATGACCTGCAGCAGACTCTGCCTAAGGCGTGCAGTTGCTTTGTCGCACAGTGGTTCCAGATGTCAGTATCTGTTCTCATTCTGCACCTATTTTGCATGTAGTTGTTTGCTAGCTTAGGTGAAGATGGGGAAGACTGATGAGTATCTCAAGGGGACTGGATTTTAGGTGATGCTAGCTAATAAAGTAAATTGTGTGGTGCTAATTGCTATGTAACACTGTATATAATCACTTCAGTGATGACTATAGGCAATGTCAAGGATGCTATAGCAGAAATCACCCAGATTAATGAAAAATGAATGGGACAAGCCCAGCAGTGATGGGACCAGAACTGGCTTCATGATGCAGCAACCCAAAACCACTCCAATTTTTTTGCCCTGAACAACAATTATGACAGGTGGAGCCCAAAGTCATGGAATAAATTAACTCAGCGGACTCCCACAGGAATGGTGCATAGCCTCAGGGAATGATACCTCCATGTGTATGTGTGTGTATTTCAAAGGACCAAGAATCATGATGGTAGCTAACTGGAGTGTGGTGCAAAATATGGGACCTAGGCATGGCATAAATGGTATGGAACAAGGGGTGGATATAGTCCTCGTTTTGGCTGGGAATAGGATTAATTTTATTCTTTGTAGCTGCTATAGTGCTGTGGTTTGAATTATCTATGAGAATAATATTGATAATACATTGTTTTAGTAGTGACTTAGCAGTGTTTATGTCAGAGACTTGTTTCCCCTGCTCTGCCAGTGAGGAGGTGCACAGGAAGTGGGAGGGAGGAAATCCAGAACAGCTGTCCTGAGAAGTTCAAAGGGATATTCCACACCACAGACTGTCATGCCCAGCATGCAAACTGGGGGAGTTGGCCTGAAAGTGCCAGTCAGTACTTGAGGAAGGACTGGGCATCAGTCAGCTGGTATGTATAATACCAGCTGTATTGTACATAACTTGTCTTTCCTGGGATTTATTTCTCTCTGTCTCTCCTTTTAATTTTTATTATTGTTATGGCATTTTACTTTATTTCAATTTTTCAACAATTCTTAGCTCAAGGGTTTTACCTTTTTCCAATTCTACTCCCCATTCCCCTGGCTGAGAAATGGGGAGTGAGCAAGCGGTTACGTGGTGCTTATTTGCCAGCTGGGGTTAAACCACAAACTTAAAATGTGGAATTGTTTATACTGGGTATTTTGGGTCTGCTTAATTGGTAATTTTCTAAAATCCTTTCATAATCACAAATGAGACTAGTATGCTTTTTTTTTGGTAGGGAAAATACTGTAAAGTTTAAAAGGCTTTGGGGTTTTAATTTCGTTGCAGAAAAACCCTCAGAGTAGGTGAAAAGACCGTGTAATGCTCAGGGAAGGTCATTAAAGTTTTCAATTTAAATTGATTACAAGGAAATGATATGCCAGAGGAAAAAACAATAGATGAAAAGAAGTGTCCTGGATGGCAAGAGAAGATGAATGCTCTGTGTTTTCCCCACCTCAGATTGTCCATGACAAAGTATGATTGTCTAATATCTCAAGATGAGGAGGCTAATACAAGGCCATAAATCATAGTGAACAGCTTTTCAAATAATAAAGCAGTCTGCCTTCTTGCTAATAGGTCCCAAGGTAGGACCCTGAAATGCTGAAAAGAAGGCTAGCACTCACCTCCCTGTGGGTGACAATGACTTTTGCACAGCCTGTATTCACACATTGTCAGGGGAGACAGCTGAGAACTCAACATATTGCGAGTACAGCAGATTTGTAGCCTGCTTGTTAGTATTTATATGTAAAGATTAATAGGAAAATTATGGAAGATGTGATGTTTTTGCATGGTTTAACTCACATCCATTATTTAGACTCATATAACCCACATGAGTGTAGAACTGGAATTATTGTGTGTTGTATGGTTAGGATTCCACGCTTGCACAGAGAATTTTAAAGCTGGAGCTCATGCATGAGATATTGTTATTGTGCCTCTCTCTTTCTCTTCTGACTCTTCCTTTGCCCAGTCTTACTGACTGAGAAAATGTGCTTTTTTATATGAGAGCCTTGTGTGACATAAGACCACATATAAACTGAAACAAAATATTAATTTAAGTCTTTCTTCCCATTGATAAAAGTTGAAAATCAAGACTGAGAACAGCACATCAAAAAAGTGTGAGGTAAATATATTCATACTATAAGGCATTTTGAACTGCATAACTAGGAAGGAAATTAGGCTGTCTTATTCTCTCTAAAATGGTGGGAGAACGTTAATAGCCTTGTTTTAAGGAAAATCAAATATTTCATGTGATGACAATGTGCAAGTGTTTATGCAGAGCCAGCACACTAATAATGTCATTGATGGAAGGACAGAAGAAGGCCAAATATCAGATATTTGATTTCTAATTAATTTTTGTAGTTGTTGATTTCCATATAAACATTTTGTTAATGGGAAGCATCTTTGCTTTCTTTCAATTAGAGGAGAAAACTGGGAAACAAAACATTTCCTTCTGATACAGGTTTATTTGTATGCCTTTGTTTTCATTGGAATTAGGAGCTTGTGAAAAACTTGCAAAATATGGGGTCAATTTTTTTCAAACAGATTAAAAATACTGAAATATAGCAAACTTCAATTGATTAGGTGTTTTTAGTAATTTTATTTCTGAAGTTAAGAATTTGGTTCAATAAAAAATGTTATCATTCTCCAAAAATCAGTAAAAATGTTCACAGCTAAATAATACCAAGCAAAAGAGACAATTTACAAAATCTGAAATTTTAGTACATCCTCACTGCAAGATTGAAAAGATGAAACATGTTACTGCAAACAAAACTAAAATGGAACTGAAACAAAGTGTCTTGGTGAATGTTGAACTTTACAGTAGTGTTGTCAGTTAAGATACAAAACCTCTGAAATCTGTCAGTTGGGCTGAAAAGTATTTGATTCATACCAGTTGTTATCTTAGCAACTAGCAACACTTGATTAATGTTAATTGGAATAATTTGGTGGACTACTCAGTGCGATAATGGAATCACTTGATTGTCTTTTGAGCCCTGCTCCTGAACTGCTTGGCTTTTAGTACTTTTGTTGCCTCTAAAATAGATGGAATCTTCCCATCAGATCTGAGCTGAGATTAAAAAGCACAGTACTGAGAATTATTATTACTGAAAGATGCTAAGATATTACAAGAATAGATGGGCCTTTGTGCACCTCTTCAAGCCTCCTCACACCATCTTTCTTCCTCTTGAAGATTTCTTCATTTTTTCTACATTTATCTCTTAGATAAAACAACACCCCCCCCCACTTATTATAATTCTGATAATTTAAATTAAAAAGAACACTGGGTTTTGGCAGAGAAGGGAATTTAAAGGACCAGAGCTCTGAAGTCATATTTCTTTGCATAGATTCTAAGACATGAGAAAAAGGAAATGTGTACATAACTTTTTAACTTTCTCTTGCTTATCTTTTTAATAGAAGAATTAAAACATAAATTTTGTCATTATATAGCTTTTGTGGTGCTTCAAAAACAATTTTTCTTTCACTTTTTAACCTTAGAAACAGCATCAGCCTTTGGTCCCTCTTTCGTGTCAAGAACAGGAAAACCAACTGTACAAATCCAAAACCTTTGTCAACATAAACATGGAACAATCTCACATGAAGTGAAACTACATTCAAAATAAGAACTTTACACTCAAACTATTTCAAATAATTGACTCAATTGAGCTAAAATGTGTATTTCCTAGAGAAAGTAGCCTTAAACTTTATAACTGTCTTCTAAAGCAGAAAATCCCTATTGATTGTCCTGATCGACGGTGGTCCTGAATTAAGAGGGATTTCCACGTGTAGCTCACACAACATCAAAGGGAAAACTCTCTTTGTATGACATTTAAGTATCTGTGTCTTATCCTTGTCCTACAAGACAGAATCCTTTTCTTGTAAGAGGTACACAAAGGGATTAAGACAAAATATCATTGATTCACGACAGGTTAATCCTTCTACAAAGGAAGATTTATTTGGGTACAGTTACTTCTTTAATGTTATTCTTTCAGTTGTTTTGCCTTAAGTTTTAAAGTGTTTCTCTGGTAGAGAAGACCCTGTCTATCTTGAATGCAGGTTGTTCTGTAGACTTAGTCCTCTTTCAACTAACACACTTACCGGGGTGCAGACATCTTTCTGGAACAAGTCTTGTGCTCTACATGGACCAAAATACTTTCAATATTGACAGGATAATATAAGCTAAAATAGTACAGACCTCAAACCCACAGCTTTGAACCATATTTGGTTTAGTACGTGGAGTGATTCCTATTTCAAACTACCAAATTCACTTCCAAATTTTAAATATTTTACTGAATCATAGGATTGGAGTTTATAAAAATTGGAAGACATTTCAAACTATGGAGGGGTAGTTTAGAATGCAGTTTTCTCTAAGTCATCAGCAGAGATAATCTTTGTGCCAATTATGTGTAAAAAATAACAGGTTTCAGATGTTTCCAAGTAAAAAAATGCATTTAAATTAATTTTTTGTCAGTGGCTAGCAGATAAAATTACTATTTTAGACTCTGTGAGAATGAAATACTTAGGAAATTTATTTAGGGTAGAAGAATAGGAGGACCAACTAGTTTTCTCCGAAGTGACTCCACTGAGTGCATGTGTAAAACAAGTATTGCTAGGACAAAACATTACTTTGTATTCTAATCATGTTCACATTTCCTGTTGTCAGTTGTACAAAAGTAGTGCATCAAACATCTGAATGAGTTGAGATGTGTTTTGCTGATTACTGGAGCAGATGGTACATCTCAATTAGGGAAAAATATTTTCTGTTGGCTTATTATACTTTTAAATTAAATTCAGTTGGAGTGGAAGATCAAACATAACAAAACAAAGGATTTTTTCTGATTCTTTTATCATCAGGCTGGGTATTGCATGAAATAGTAATGTATTACTATTAAGCAGTAACATGAATGGCAAACAAAGCTGCTTATCCTATTTAATTCTTTCCCACTGAAATATCAATATGATGATGTAACAAAATATGTTAAGGACTGGAACTTGGCAAGTGAAATTAATTTCGTTTGATTTGCACAGAAGTTACCTGGGATGTGAAGGGATGATGGAAAGAACATGAACTGTGCAGGAGAAGCAGCAGGTTGCAGGTAACAATATCAACCACTGCCTTGCATGAAGGGCAGCTGGTTGTAGAACAGATTATGTGAGTGTGAGCATTACCAGGTGTGATTTATCTTGCCTCTAGTTTTTAAAAAAGAACTTCTTATTATAGTAAAACTTCTTAGGTCATTTACCAGATGTGCCAGGCACACTATCATGAAGAGAGCAGTAATAAAATATGAAAATATTAATGTCTCATGTTTGCTTATTTTGCAACATGAAGAAATAGTACAAGGACCACAAAACTGCATAGAGGAGGTACACTTCCTTCAGCTGCATTTGATCTAAAGCTGCTGTCATGTAGAATATAGTTTTCCTCAAATTACATTAAAAACTTCAGATAGAATAATGCAAGTGAAGTAGTATTTATTTTATTTTAAACTACAGTCTGGAAGAGAAAACAGAACACTAGGAATTCACTTGGCTAAGTCCTGTCAGGAAAGTAATTAGAGGATATAATGTTAACTGCTACAATTAGCACTGATTATATGTCAAATGACTTGGATAGCCTTAGAATTATAAGGAAAGGGATTGTCTTTGGTTTCACAGATCCAATTGAAGAAGTAGAAACACAAAAATATTTGTGTTATTAATGCTGTGATGTTTACCCAGAGAAATGTGTACTTTTGAGACAATCCTTTCCTTTGAAATAGATCTCTAATTAGTAAAATTGTAACACTACTGCTTCCATTTTTCTGTTTGGGAAGCTATTTTGTTGTATTCTGAACAGAACGGCAGAGGAGTTGAAGGCATTCTGAAGGAAATGGGTCACATTTATTCCTGGTGCAATCAACCTCTTTGTCAATGGATAATGAATTATATAAAGAATGAGTTTTACCTTAGATTGAAAAAGAAGCTGACCTTCTTTTAAAAAAACCACAAATGGGCAAAAGTGGTTTTCTTAGTCATTTTCTACCTGAATGCTAAGTGTTTATTATGATAATTCATTTATCATTCTAAATGTTTAATTGCAAGACAGTCCTTGAGGGTTTATACTTCCTGTTGCTATCAGGTCAAAGCATTTGAAACAGGCAGTTTGACTTTTGTCTAAACATTTTTCATTTTCGTCTGTTTTACATGGGTTTTTTTGTATTAGAGTATCTTCCACTATCTTACATAGAATTATTATAAACAATTATTGGTCTCAACTTAGATTGAAACTGTAAACATGGCTTCCTACAAAGTCTACAGGTCAACCATGAAAATGACAGATTATTCTCTGCCTATTGTCCCTGGCTGTGAAAATTACTAGTCTAAAGACTTCATATTTGCAGCTTTAATTATATTTTATTTGTTCAAAATAGTTAAATACTTGAATATTGTGAATCTGAGACCGTAGAATATCTTTCTTTAGTTCATTCAGCTGAAATTCCTTTGAGGTACTTTTCAGAACAGCAAACTAACCCACTCTACTTGATCTAGTTAAAATATTTAACTTGAATCTGCAAGTGCTTTGCAGTTGTGAGAACTGACTCTGGGGACACTGACTGTAGTAATGGAAAATGGACTGTATTATTCAGAGGGTTTACTGCTAAATGTGGGCATTTTGATGATGGTTAAAGGCTTTACTCAGTTTTCAGGTTTTTGCTAACCTCTGTGTATTAACTGGTAGGCAAGAAGCCCAAGGTTCAGACTGTAACCAGCCAGCCTAGCACTCATTTCTGGGAAACCTTGGCACTTCAGGTGGAGAAGTCAGTGCTTGAATGAGCTGGTGAAACTAAATTACTTCTGCACTAGAGCTAAACTTTCTGGGTCAAGTTCAAAGAATGTTAGTATATCTAAATGACTTGCTTGTTTCTTGGAAAAAGAAAACACAATTTTTCATAGTTGCCTAACTTTTTCTATTTAGTATCAGACAGTTCTGGTCACTCAGCTATTTTCTTTGTTTAGCATTACAGGCAATGAATGTTGACTACAATGAAAGTAAATGAATTTTTGTCTTAGGGTACAAAGTAATTAGAAAGTAAAATGTAGTGAGATTTTGCTTCTATAGAAATGGTTGTATTGACAAGCACACAAGTTCTAGAAAAAGAGGTTATGAAAGTCAGTACTGGTTAGGACAGCAGCCAGAGCTTTTTCTCTCAATCATTTTCTTTTGACAATTTATGACAGTATCAGTATATTTCTTTAATTTTCTTCCTAGCTTTTTTTTGGGAGATGAGAGCTGCTACTTTGTCAAGTGGTACTTAAAGGAAACGTAAGAGAATACAAAAATCTAAAATGTAAGATTGAAAAGGCAATATTAATTTGATATATTTCTATGTATATGTAACAGTTATCTGCTATGGAAGAAGGATCAGAAAAATTCGGTAGAGACTGATGTTAACTGTAATCAATTCATGTTTAGTTTTCTTTTTAATTTTATCAGGTGCAATTTTGCTTTTGCTTATTTTACTTAAAACTTGCCTTGTATTTAAAGTACCTTCTTTCATTTTACTCAACTGGTCCCAGTTTAAATGATGTCAGCTAAGCCAGAGAGCCTGAATGTCTGTCCTTTATGATGTCCTGTATTTTGGCCTTGATTAGTGGTGTTGCTTCCACTGTCAATTATTCGTAGATACTGCTGGTGCTCTGCTCTTTGATCCTTTCAGCCTTTCATTCTGCCATGTCTGGTGAATAATGATGATGGGGAGAGCAAGGTCTGCTTTGTTCAAGGATTGCAGGCCACTTGACATGCATTACTTCTTCAGCAGTGCTTTCTGATATTTACAGAGGTAAAGCCTGATTCCAAAGTAGCATAATGTCCAATGAATACAAATCAAAAAAATACAATGGTCCTTGGAGCAGGCCTTTGTATTGTGTTCTCCAAAGCAAAAAATAACAGTGTGTAACCTTTAACTGTGAACAATGATACTTTCAGTGCTGCAAGACTGGAAGCAAAGAATGGTCTTCCGGCTTTACTCAGCAGCCTACTGAGTTCTTTCAGTGAGCCATGAAGATGACTATTGGTCAACAGACTGTGTCAAAAAGAAGGAAGAAACCTCAGAGTTAGGTCTTAATTGCTATTGGATTTAGGGTTAAGCATGGTTAGAATTATTTTTCTGGCCCCTGCTTTGCTCTTCAGACATTTGTCTGAGATAATTCTTGTGAGTGTGTTCTTGTTTAAAAGGGGATGTGGTAGTCACTGGTACATTAACAGCCAACAAGAGCAATGAGCTTACTTATGCCAAGTGGGAGAAATTTGGCCTGTGTCTGTCCTGCAAGTTTGTGAGCTCTTGCTGGCTGCCAACTTGCCTTGCTTCTGAGGCTGCAGGTATAGGATGGCCAGCATTCAGCCTTGGGCTGAGCTCTCCCAGAGACAGGGCAAGAAATGGGGCTCTACAGATCTGTTGAACAAATATGGTAAACATGGCCTTGGTGTTCCACTGCTGATTTTCAGAGTTTCATCAAGCACATATAATCTGGTAAGCAAACAATTCAATCCATTAAGTATAACAATAATGGTACATTTTCCCCTACATTCAGTTAAAGATTGAACTGAAAATTTTAAATATATTTATATTATTGCATTAGTTTCTCCACCACATATGTGGACATCACTAGATAATATGTGTTCAGACTGAGGCATTTTCACCTATCTTTAAAACTAGTCTATTCTAAATTTGCCTAAGCCTGATCCAAATTGGCTCTAGCTACTGCTGTAATAATTTGTCCTTGAATTGACATGAGGGCTTTAAACCAGAGCTTATTAATTGTAAAATGTTGATATATGTGTGTGCAGAAAGTGCAGGAAGTGCAGAAGGTAAGTTGATATTTAAATGTGTGTTCATGAAGTACAGAAGGTACAAGAACTGGAAACTGATCAGATGCTTGCATATGCTTACTGTATCCTCTCTAGAAGCATAAATGCTTCTAACTAGCAAGAAAGTTAATGTTAGCTAAATGTAAATTAGAATGTGTTTGTGTCCCACTAAAGTACTGAAAGTAGTGAAATCTCTATGAGATTGAAGAGTGAAGAAAAAGGAACGTATATATTGAGGCAATGGTGTTGTCAGAAAGAGACCTTAAATAATCTTCCAGTTAATCCTCCTCATTTTAAGGCTGTATAGAGATTTCATTTGTAAAGGTGACCAAACTAAGTATTTCCTAATGTCTTCTTTTGTCATTCTTTCAGATTTCAAATGCAAATTCTTTGTTGTTTTGACTTAATGCAAGCAATGTGCTTTTTTTTTTCTTCCTCATTGTGAGAACTGACTAGAACTGCAGAGCCTTTTGACCCTGAAAGTGTTTTAGGTAAAGTCAAGTTAGTTTTCATTGCAGGTGAAGGAATCCATTATGTTTCTCATTGTTGTTCCTATTCATAACCCTTTTGTAGGCAATCACAGTGATGCTTTTGCTTTCATTACTTCCGTAGTCCTATATACAATATGAAATTGCTATGTAATACTGGAAGTCTACCGGGAAATAAGGAAAAGATTTGGAAAACAGTCATAGAAAGAGCCATACTGAGAAATACTGGTGATCAAGTATCCTGTTTGCAGCATTAAAACAAAAAAAAAAATCCCACAGCCAGTCTGTAATGGACCTGGCCTGTAGAGCAAAGATATTCTCCCTTTCCAGCTGGGTCAAACTTATTCCAAATTTTTGTCTATTGGTCTTCTGTGTGGCTATTACTGAGCAATAATAAATGCATACAGTTTTTGCTGATGTTTTTTCCCCACTCATACTTTGTCTTGACTCTCACCAGATATATGAGGAGAAAAATATAAAAAAGCAAGGTACCTATTGTTCTCTTTAGAAGATATTAATGAAACTGATGAAGAAAAATTGCTTCTCAAATTAAACACATTTTTGTTTGCTGCTTCAAAATGATCTATCGCAACCTGGGTCCAAATTATTTCAGGAACTAGGCACTTAAATATTGTGATAGAATGTGATTTGAATGAATATTGGGAAAGAACATACCAAAATACCAAAATCTAGTCCCATGAGAACTTCACTCGCAGTGGTGGATCAGTTCTGAAGGATTTTCCATTAAGCCTGTGTTTGTGTGCTGGATTTTTAGCCTCTGCCAAGATTTGCATATATGCTTAATACAGTAATAATAGTTGTTTTGAGTGCTTATAAAGTGTACACAGATGTAACATGCTACAGGTATTTGTATTCCAGTTATGTCAGCAACACCTGGAAAGCTCAGGAGGACTAAAGACTGAAATGCTAGCAGGCAATTGCTATTTATGTCATCCACTGGAAGGGCCATTGTAATTTAATTATTGCTATAGACTAGGAGGAAGTTGAGTATTTCTTAGATTTAAAGCAGAATTGAGAAACCAGAATCCTGATAGAGCAGCTGTGGATTTTGCTTTTCTTTTTTCTAGCCAAACACCAATTTTTGCTTGAGGAACAAATAATATTATTTGGGGTAAAAATAATCTACAAGCCACCTGCTTACCTTCCCCCTTGTATGGGAATCTCAGCATTAAATAATGTAATGCAATTTCAGGGACAGCAGAGGAAAAAATCTAGCATTATATCAGATTTATGGGATCTGTATGTTTAAAGCTTGGCTGACTGACAGACAGTTAAGAACATAATGGTTAATAACTTTTTGTGAAGGATAAACATTAAAAATTAAGAATAATTTATCTTGCAGAAGAAGGGCTTATAACATGGAATAATGTATTGCTGTTGAGAAAAGAGGAATTTAGGCTGAACATCATGAAAAATTTCCTGACAGGAAGTTTTATTTAGACAGTGGAACTGAGTCTCAAGGGAAGATATAGGAACCCACAAGGTTCAGACATTTAAAACAGTGAGAGAAATGTCAGAAAAATGGTAAGTCTGTACAGGTATTGCACAGTTCATTATTAACCTGATATGCCTCTTTCATTTTCACCTTTTGTAATTCCATGGTTCATTAGCCAGCAACCTCTTTCCTCTGCCCTCTGGTACATCCAGGACAACTTCCAGGCAATTTGTAAAAACACATTTCTTAAAAAACATGTACAGCTTTTGTTCTGTGGCAGAATACTCACCAGCAACCCTTCTTATGAGGTCACTTGTCTACCCAGACTTCTGCTGTTTCTGCTTTTTTATTTTAAAAGGCTCTGGCAATGATGCAGTTACTTTCAGTCTGTGAACACTGTTTGGAAATATTTTTTTCTTTATCAAAACAAGAAAATTCAACCCTAATTAAAATAATCCTAAAATGAGTTGGAGCTTTTAGAAGAAAAATATGTGTGTTCATTCTGCTTTCAGGCATTTTAAGAGCTAAGCTGTTTAGCAGATGACTTGTTTCATGAGAATGGGAAACAAAAGACTGAAAAATTCAGAAAAAGGACACAAACTCTTAGAAAAGCTGTTTTAAAAAAGTTCTTGAGACCCTTACTCAAAGATGAGTTGCCAGCCAGCAGAACTCATAAGCTCAAAGCCTATTCAGCTTTACAAAACTCTTGTTCATTCGTTTTATAAGGACAGTTAATTTTCAGCCTTGTCTGAGGTGTCAGCGCTGTCAGCTGTGAGGAGGAGGAGGATTAGCGAGCAAGTCAGAAAAAACCTTCTCCCCAGTGTATCTCGTGTGTTGTCAGTGGCCTTTCAGCAGAGCTCCCCTCTGTACAGCTGCTGGGTGTGACATCATGGTGTGCTACAAATCCCTGCACGCCACTGCTGGGTCATTTGCTGGGAAAGTTTTCAGTCCAGCCTCGTTTCAGCACTGGACTTTTAACTATTTTGTTGCTTTAAAGATCAGCAAATGTTTAGAATTATGAAATAGTAGATGAAGAAACCTCTGATGAATGTAACATTTTTCCAAGCTGCTTTATCAGTGTGATACTCTCCAAGATACTCCAACAGTATTTTATGTTAACCTGAGTTACTGGTGAGTAGCAAACCACTGCTTCAATGGGAAGTTGAAGGAAACACAGAACTGGAAGAACACAGCTCTTCATTAGATGTGGCTTTTTTTGTTTTTTACTATTCTGGAAGGTGTATGTTTGATAAAACAAGGCTTGCTACCAACAAAGAGATCAGCATAAGGATTGTTCACCTCTTCTTTCAGTCAGCTATTTAATAATGTTTACAGGTTACCCTGAGAATTGTCTGAGGACTGAGGCTAACTTTGTGGCTTTTTCCCTGTGCCTGTGGAGGTTGCTTGGTTCATTATATCTAAGTATTCCTTTGTTGATCAGTATCTGTGACAGCCAACAAATGGGGAGTCATAATGTCCATGACTAGAAAATCAATTAAAACACAACAAGTTCAACAAATTCCTTCATCCCCTAATCAATATTGAGATGAAAGTGTCTGGTAAAATCCTTTGGGTAGTTTGTTGTACCTGAAAAAGAAAAACACATAAAAATATTTTTTTACTTTAAGGGTTTTCTCACAGCTTTTTACTGCTACACAGTTAGGAGAAACAAGTCACTTACCAGAAATTAAACATTATTGCTGTCAAACTAAATTACCTTCTATATAAAATGTACATGGTGATGCTTTGACTAACAGAGCATCTCAGGAATTTGAATGCTCTGAGGACTGAGCATGTAACGGTTTCTACTTTTTTTACTGAAAAAAATTTAGTATAAGCTGTAATTCTTTTTTCTTAAGGAAAATTGATAATTCTGATTGTGTGCTATATCTAATCATTATCCATAGTAGAATGTTAAATAGTTACTTTGTAATATGGACATTGAAATGGGAAAACTATTATGTTGCTCGAATGAAAGGACATTTTTTTTTCTCCCTGCACTTACTGTTAATTTGCACCACTGAAATAAGGGTCAATCCAACTGAGGTTTTGGAATCTGGAAGATAGTTTTAAGGTCTCTTTTAGATTTTGATTGTAATGTTGAAGCTGCAAACTGCTGTAATGATGTGATGCAAACACCCTGCCTTTGTGCTTTAACTCCAAGGGGGAGGTGTGAAAGTTGTCCCTGCAAGTAGTGAGCATGCAGAGGGGACACATTTCTTGGGAAATACAAGAACAAAAAAGAGCAGCTCACAAAACCCAGTGACAGATGACTATTGAGAAAAAGATGCAGGTAGTGACTATATAGTTATTCAAAATGCTTCATGGGGCTCCAGAAAGTTCTGCTACTGGGGAACTATCTTGGGATAGCAAGGAGCATCTTCCTGCTCCTTGTTATCCCAAGAAACTTGGCACAGATTTTAAAAGATTGTTAACTCCCAATTCTCATAGATGTCCCTCCAAATACTTTAGATTGCTTGCTGATTTGTTGGTAAATTTGAGAGTGCAAAGCTTTCAAATTCCTGTGCCAGAGTGTATAAGTTAATTTAGTGATTGCTGAAAGGTAAATCTTTACATTTAAACCAAAATACAGTCACCTTTCCAATAGTAGAAATTAATTAGTCTTTGACCAAAAATACAGCTCTCATCTTGGCTGTGAGATGTATTTTAACCATGACATCCATCTGGAAACGCAGGAGTCTGACTCTTCCCTGGTGTCCTCCTCCCACATTTTTCATTATTCCTGTTTTATGAGAGAGATAAGACAATCCAGACCTTTGGCCCCATGCTTTACAATACACCTGAGACATTAATTAATGGCCCAGAAGTTATTTGTGTGACAAGTCTTATTGGTTAAATATCACTTACTTATTTATGGCTTCATGCTACTTCCTAGTGCTTTAGACATTTACACTAACCAGCAAGGGAAAGCTTAGTTTAAGATTATTTGGACAAATCAGCTTTAAAGTGAGGTTATCCAGAACTTTCTCTAGTGGCAGTCTCTCTACTTCCTACAACTCCTTTTCTTTTTTAGTGTTATATTTTCAGCCAAGTGGATTAATTCTTTAGAACTTATTTTAAATGAGAGTTTTCTCTCATTGATAAGTGTTGAAGGACCTGCCAGTGTTGTCAATATTTTTGTTTTCCTCCTCCCTCTATGGAAGAACATTTCTATTTTGTAAGCTGAGACTGGAGCCACCATGGTTTAATGAGAAACAGTTTAGCAGTGGCTCAGTACTGCTCAGGCTGAGCTGTTCTTGGGAGATGAGACATTAAGCACCATTTGCCCTCTGCAGCTTACTGATAAGGGACCAGAGACAGACATTTAAAACTAACTTTACACCCTACTGCAGGTGCTTGTCAGCATCGTTCATTGCCATTAGTAGTACAGCACTAATTTTAGTGGAGGACATAAGGAAGAATGCTCCTGTTTTGGAGTGGACGTGATTGATTCATGTGTATCTGCTCCGTTTGCAAAAACAGACAGTCTGATCAGAGTCCCTAAGCTGCACACTATGGCATCATTAGGACAGAGATATGCCATAATTTTTTATGAATTTTAAAAGAATTTATTGAGACATCTGTTTCTTCTACTGCTTTTATTAAACATTACATTCATGCAGTAACACTTTTTGGGACAATGCAGTTGTGAGTTACGCAGTGGTGTTTGTCCACACTCTGAATAGTTCATACTTTGCATTCCAGCAGAAGGGTGGTTTTTACTTTGTTTTCAATGAAAACATTTCAGAACTTTCAGTATAGCTCTACCAAGGAGATGAATTAGCTCCAAAGTGCTAAGTCTCTTGTTTTGCCCATCTCTTTCATTTGAGAAAGCAAAATAACTTCTAAAACCTGTGATTAGGAAAACTGTTTTCCTTCCTTCAGAGTATAAAAGCCTGCACTTTTGCTGTTTCACTTTTTAAAGAAATGTTTATTTCAGCTTTTTGTTCCTAATCATGTTTGTTTATTCAAGTAGCTTCCTCTTTGATTGGGTTACTTTTCATGGTAAATATTTAAATTATTCATGTATCTTTATCATTCTGAACTGTTTCTGCAACACTTGTTTTGATTTAACTTATTCCTTGCTAATGATTTGGCCAATTGGCTTAAAGTTTTAATTGCATAACACTGAATTTTAAATTAATTTAATTACATTTTACAAACTAATACTAATGTGATTTCAAATTATTTTGTGGCTCTAGTTTTGAGAAAGGATTCCCTGTTCTAATATATTTTAATATTACCTTGTTTAGTCACAGTTGATTAAGAAAACCCCAAATGTATTTGGTTATGTATATAAGCACTATAGTGTTGAGTGAGATTTTAGATTAGTTCAGTCACTGTTACTGATTTTGCTGCTCCAGTAGGAAGAACAGCTGATTGTCTACTGTCTTCACAGCATTTTTGTAACCCAATAGATGATTTGTTTTGAAATTTGTTATTGACATCAACATATGTGTAAGGCATTAGCCAGAGGGCTGGTTAGAATTTCCACTTAAATTGAAGCAGGAGTTTATGCCTCTGCCTTGTTTCCCTTGGACAGTGCTCAGCCTCATGGTGAGTGACTAAATAATAAATCTATTAAGTTTTCTCCTAAAGTAATTTCACTGTGTACTTATTTTATTTCGAACTGGTTTTCAACTTGCTTGCTAGTCATTGCGACTGGCTCTGGTTTCCATTCCATCTGCACCAGATATATTTACAAGATCTCTTCTCAGAATTTTAGGAAGATATTAGGTCCTCTGTTAAAACCTCAGTCATCTGAAGTCTTTGAGTCATCATGAACTTCGAGTCTGTACATGTTATGTATTTGTTCACATTTTTTCTCACTGTGGTCTTTTTATGTCTGATCACTATTTTTGTGCAAACAATGCATGTTCTCTTTTTACTGGTGCAAGGAAGAAATATCAGTCATTTACACAGCAAGCACACAAGATTTGAAAAGATAAAATTGAAAAACCTACCCTGTGTTAGGGGCACTGTGAAACAACCTCCCTGGAAAAGCACAGATCTTCTAAAGACTCGGAAGCAGGATCCATGTCCCTGTCATGTAAGTTACTTCTCAGATTTCTGGGCTGAGCCTGCTCCTGCCCAGCTTGCTGAGTTTTTATCAGCTTCTGGCCACTAGCCCTTTACTTGTTCTGCAGTTTAGAGCAAGTCTTTAAATCCTCCCAATTGCTTCTCAACCAACATATTCACCTTGAAGATGGAAAACAGTGAATGCCCTCACTAGAAATTGTATGTTTTCCTTCAGTGTTACATGGAGGGTGCATAGAAACTGTAGAGCAATGGAAAAACAAACCTAGAGAGGATTAAACCAGTCTCCTCTTGCTGCCCATTGCTGTAGATTTGATTTTGTAGTGATTTTCCCTTTATAATGTCAATGAGACAAAAATTATCATGAGCTATAAATGGAAAATCTGTTGCCTAATATCTGCAGAAAAGAGAAAGTTTTGTACTGTTTCAAACAAAGCTGCTTCTTGCTTTCATTTTCTTGGAAGGATCAGTTTTGGTAATATTGAGGTTTTGCCCTCCTGAATCAAATTATCAGAATGTTTGTTGGCAGTATTTGGAAATGTGTGCTTTAAAGGGGTCAGGAGAATTAATCTGTAATCAATCTCTCAAGGATATTGCAAAGCTTAGAATACATTTAAGAAAATTATCATTTGTGTTAAAAAAGAGCCTTTCTAAACAGCTGGTCTTGTAGGTGTATGTGTGGGGATGTTACATAGCTGGATAAAAAGCCTTTGGTTATTATTGAAGGAGACTTTCAGGTGTTTGCCCAAATTTTGTGTTTTCATGCCCATATTCTGACTGTGACAGTGCAAACTCCTTAACACAAATGCAATTTGCACACTTTTGATCTAATAATTCCAGACACGGCTTGGTTTAGTAGTTGTTTAGAATTAGAGGAGGAAGGGGAAAATGTTGCTTTTCAGGTTGGCATTAATTTCATGCCTTGGCAGTTTTGTAGGGACTTGCAGGTAAAAAACAGGTGCCATTTTGAAGCCCCAGTTTAGTGTCAGTGGTGGAATATCAGCTACCATGTGCTGAACCTTACTGTTTTCCTGTTTTTCTTCTGGTTCCTTTTTCTAGGAGATGAGGAAAGTAGGGGAGAGGAGGTGAAAGCAGGCTGAAAACTGTCATTCAGCACTCTTGTACTAAAAAGCCTATTAAACAGTGTCTAACAGCTGTATTGATTCCTGCTACAGTTTCACAGAGTGCCAAAAGGCTCCTACTGCCTGGTGATTTGGAGTTTGGCTTTCAGGGGAGCCCAGTAAAGAGTGACAAAGTGGTGCACGTGCTCCAAGTGTCAGAGTGACAAACTGGTGGGAGCGACAAGAGCCAGGGCACTGCATGCTTGACAGAGGTGAGTGATACTGTAGTACTGCCTGGTTGGCTCAAAGTAAGTTTTTCCAGAAATATGAATCTGTTATTAGTGTTTTGCATTGCTAACAGATAAGAAGGAAAAAAAATCTGAACTTTTCAAGTTATGCATTTTGTCTATGTCAGTGCAGCACTGAATTATATTCTGCTTGAAGTCACAAACACTGAAGCTCCCATATATATGTATAAAAAGCCTTTCAACAGAAACTTTAGCATACTGACAGTCTCACCACATCTGAGGCTATCCAAACAGAAATTCAGAAATGAAAGCCCTGGGCCAAAACTACATTAATACTGAATGACTACCATACAGGCAGTTGGCAGCTCAGATGAGTAAAAATTAGCTGAGTACCACAACATTTCATTCAGTAATGTTCCCAAAACAACCAAAGATTACTGTAATCATCTCTTCTATAAAGCCTGAGAGTACTGAAATTCTAAAAGCTCTATATTGGTCCTTCTGTTTCCATCCTCTTCTGTTTACACTAAGCACACTGGCTGGGTGACTTCCTCTGCCTAGAGTTTCCCCAGTTTATAGCAGGGCTGATTTTGTGATTGGATTCCCAGATTCTTGGTAACTCAAACAGGCATCTCTTAAAATGGTCATATTTTTTAACATGGAAATTAGATAATATATTTTGCATCAGTCATCCTCATTTCAATATGCTTCAATTTTGCAGGTTATTTTCTTTAAATTTCTCTAGAATTTATAAAATTAATTCTCTTCTTGTTGAAGGTCCTTAATAATTTCTATCCCAGTAAAAATTTCCTGATGGAATATCCTATTGCTGCGTTTTTCAGTTGTTTCATTTGTTAAGAATAGAATCTTCTCAAATGTGATATTCTATCTTTTCTCTAAATAAAAATAACAAGAGTTCTTTATTCTTTTGAATCAACATTGCAAAAAATTTGATGTAGTTGGAAGCATTTCAGAAAAGCTTAATTTTTGAGTTCATTAACAAGTGAAGTAGAACATTTCTGGTGTATTAAAATATGTTCCTAAGGAGACAGCTATAAATTTGTTTGTGAAATTCCCTCCACCTCTCCTCTGATCTTGTTGGATAAAATGTCCTTTTTTGTCTGCAAGTTTGTGTTCTCTAGAATTTTAGAGAATATGAGTAGAAATTAAGGAATAAATTCATACAGATTTTTTCTTTTAAAACTTATATAAATTGTTTACATTAATATTTGTACTTGCTGAATTTTCAGTAGTACTGGCAAATTTTAATGCTTTCTTTATTGATTTATATTCTGAGAGAATAATATTTTAAGATAAATTTGAGTTCATTTTTTGCCAAACACCATTTTCTGTAATTTTTTGTTTTGCAGAAATCTTGACTAACTCCCATGTCCATATTGCCCAATGACAGCTTCAAGCTGAGCTCATTAAATCTCAGAAGTCTTCTTAAAAAGTCAGTCGGTGACAGGGTGTTGATTACCCAAATGTAGAAGTAAATTGACTCAGTTTTGGATTATGCGACCTGCAACTGAGCTGAGAGAGCTCACTTTCATTCCATTTCACTTTGTAGGAAAAGATTTTCTCTCCGTTTCCTGCTTCTCGGTAGATGTGGTTACCACATGTTCAGGATGGTGTCTCAAGTAGTCAAAAGGTGAATGTCTCTATTTATACATATACATGTGTAAGAATATATTTTTTTCTTATGCACAGCTGCATTTTTTTTTAATATGGCTTTTTTTGGTCGATGTTTTCCCTGGCTTGTAAGTGGAAGAGGGAAAAGAAACACTATATGCCATGGGAAATGGATATCACCTGCTTGTATTAGCAAATATAAGGCAATTTTTATCACTTCCTTCTAAATAGCTCTTTTATTTCTTCTCAGAATTCTGTTCTGTCTACTGTGCCTTCTTATATGCTGTCAGAGTCTTTGATAATACCAACTATTTCAGTACCAAGAGTGCTCTGACATAAATTTTTTGTTACATGGAAAATCCAAATAACCTGCAGAATTGGTTTATGTTGCAAAATGATAGGTGGCGTGTAACTGTCACAGGCCAATTGTACAATCCTATAATTTGTGTAGATAAGAGGGCTTAATGCTGTAATTCCGACAAAAAAAGTACAAGTAAGAACGAGTTTAATACTTCAGTGTGCTTGCATTTTTCTTTATCACATTTAAAATGTAGTAAAGGCTTCTATTTTTATTCCTGTGAATGAAATTCTTCATGAATTGTACCAGAGGAAAGATTACCACCTACCAAGTGACTGAAATCACCTTGCTCTTAAGGTATAAAGTTTTCAGTGTTCACAGTAAAAGCCAAGGCTTGAGCTTTACGTATATGGTGAAACTGAAGCAATGAAAAAGCCTGACAAATCGAGTAACTGAAGAAGCCATCACCAATTCCAGTGTAGCCATTCCTTTGAAACTCCACATCTCTTCATAAAAATGTACCACTCTCTCCAAAGTTTGAGGCATAGAATAGAAGTCTGGGGGAATTGTATTCCATTCTGAACTCTGCTGTGATCATAAAATATTGGAGTTTTTCTTGATTTCTCTCAGTGACTCTGGGACGATGCTCAGTAATGCTTATTTCAGTTGCAGTGTCTAAGAGAGCCAGTGGGTCACCAAACATCTGTGGTCCCTAATCTGTTTATGTCAATCTGTTTATATTTAGGGTGCATCTGAAAGAAGGAAGCTTCTATTAAATTCTTAGAATTTTGGGAAAAAAAACCACAGAAAACCTGACAGTAGCTAGGTATTAAATTTTTATATTAACAGCATTTTTCTTGTTAGGAGCACAGTACAGTGCAAATTATGCTCTCAACTCTCTCTGTGTATCTGCAGAAAATATGTCTCTTGGTGCTCTTGTGTGCAGAACCTTTCAATCCAAAACTTCGTAACATGAAAAAAACATATACTAGCAACCAGGACAAGGCTGCCAATACTTTTGCTTTTCCAGGGCCCAGGCCTCCAAAAAGGATATATGTTTTTAATTAGCTGTGTGATGACAAGATTAAGAAGGCAGGCACTTCTTTTTACTTACCACAGTCCCACAGCTCTTTTGGGCAAAAGTATAAACTGGGGTTTTTGGGGGGGAAAAAAGGAGTGTAATACCTAGAATTGAATTCCCTTAGTTACAGCTAAATGGTATATGAGAATACTGAAGGCACGTTATTTGTGGAAATAAATTGATATAGATCCATTAAGTTAATTGAAGTTAAGGTAATTTAAACTTGCTGAGAATGTAACTCCTATGGTGAAAAACACGAGGGAAGGCAAACACAATTCTGTGTGCTTCATTTCTCTGGGGAAGGAATGATATCTTGGAGTCTTTGATACGCAGTGGGGCAAATCTGTGGCTATTTCCATGACTATGAAGTGCTCTAAGTTCCATTTAGGAGTGGACTAACATTATGGAATAGTCCTTTTACAGTCCTTTTACTTTCTTTGGAGAAATCATCTTGGTTTGCAACAGTTATACATAATATGTAAAGAACTTGGGGATCACTGAATGAAAAGTGATATGTAAAGGCAGATGATTTCACTTTCATATAAATATTGATATCACATCAATTGCTGCTCTTACATGTCAGACTTTAGAAACTGAATATCCTCTGTCTTTAAGCTATGTAACAGGTCTAGCTCTATTTCCCCCAGATAACTTGGGGTGGGTCTTTGAAACACCCATTCAAATACCTCATTATTTGCTGACTACCCTGAAGTTCAGTTTCTACATCCTAGTGCTCTGCTCCTTTTTACTTTCTCTGTGCTGGGAAACCGTTGTAAATTATTTTCTTTGGCTGGGTCAGGAAGTATTTTTCCATTTGGCTACTCTTTATTCCTGCTTTTCATTTGCAGAGTAATTTCATAGTTAGACACTAGGCAGCTGGTCTTCTAATGTGTGGACTGGCTTAGCAAATAATTTTATTATGTCTACAGTGCACCAGGTTGCATTATAAAGTTTCAGTCAAGGCTATCTCCTTCCTTTCTCATTCATAGCTTTTAGCTACGCCTATGCAATTAAATGAGGTAGCTGACTCTATGCGCATCTTGATAGATACAAAGAGGAATAGCCTCTTTGGGTTCTAAGGGTGTTTCAAGATTAGTTTAAGCCAGTCTAATTGCAGGCAGCTCCTGTTGACTCGCATTGTCCCTGCTTCTCTTCCTCCCCAGCAACATTTTCAACTGAATCAGGTTCTTGGCATGGTTATACGTGTGTGCCAGTGGCAGCAAATGGGAAAAGTAGGAGGGAGGAGGAAATGACTGGCATAGTCATGGCCCAGTCACACCAAGTCAGAGCCAGAATTGTGCCCCCAGCGGTGCAGACTCACCAGGGTGATCAGTAGAATTTTGTCATTTGTGCAGGTCACCTTCAGCAGTGCTTTCATCTCCCATCCTCCAGTAGTGCACTGTAAATTAAGGGCAGTGTTTGGTCTACTTGTTCAGATTTGGAATCCTGTAAGATTCTGCAAGATTTGAAAGGTGTGCTAAGGCAAAGGACATGAGTAGAGGTTTTTATGATTTCCATGTTTATGCTGAAGACAGATTAATGTGTTCAGTTTAAGATACAGCAGGTAATTTTTGTCAAGTAGCATAGCAAGAACATTTGTGATACTGTTTTTATTTTTGCAAATAGTATAGATTTTGGACACCAGGATACAAAGACAAGACCAAGTAGTTATTATTACATGTCATGGCAAACTTTGCCTTGAGTTTAGAAAGGCCAGCTTCAGCATCTGCTTTTCTCAGTGGCAGTGCTATTTCAACAAGATAGTCATTTAGATTAAACAAATAAGCTTTAATTCTGTTAAACAGACCTCAATCTCCAAGGCATGCAGATACAGCCATCAGATGTAAAGAAGCCAAATCCAATCTCCTCAGCATCAAAAGAAAACATTTTAGGCACATGTTCAGAGAAATCCTGCTCCTAGTCTTACAGCCAATAGGAAACACTTGTCAATGACATTTTGATTTATTTTCCATTTTATTAGTGCCTCCTGATGACCCACTTGAAAGGATCCTTGCTAAGTATTTTTTGGGCAGTGCTGGAGACTAAACTGAAATTTGGCTTTTCTATCTTTGTCTTCAGTATGACTCCCATAACTACACATATTTCTGAGCTGTCTATTAGTATAGGATTTGGGCAATATCTATACAATTTTACAAGAATGATCATTTCTGGCATATGTAATCTCAGCAAATTAAAATTTCCACTAATAAGAGCCAGAAAACAATTGTAATAGCAGTCTGTTTACAAAGCTGAGACTCTCCATATCAAAGAGACAAATTGTGACTTTGTGAGGCTGATAATAGTGGAAAAAGTTTGGCTATAGTGTAAGACAGGAGATTATGAGGAACTGTTGCCATTTAGAAAAATATTTCCTTTCTGTTCTTTACATGAAGGGCTGTAAGTAATCAGTATCTATAAAAATGGGCTTTCCTGTAGTTCTTTGCTAAGGTGGTTCACTTGCATTGCTGTTGTACCTGCTCATTGTAGGTCTGCGGATACCCTTTCTGTAGCACCATTAGCAAAACATGCTTAACTCAATTAATTTAGTCTATTTCCATCTGGAAAGTAAGTAGATAGTGTGTGGAGGGAATGAACTTCTATCAAGGCATAATTGAGAAATGCCTAGCCATTTCCTCTGTCTATAATTCTATCACAAATTTGAAGACTGGTTTTGCCTTTTGTGCTAATAGAGGCAAAAGTAGTTGTCCCTGTGGGTTTGAGAAGTGCTTTAGGATGTACAGCTGATGCATGTATGTTGGAGCATGTTCTATTTGCCAGGACCTGCTTCAGAGTGCTGTTTGTCTGGTTGCACCTTGGAGAAGACCAGGTGCCCAGGCTGAGCTTACACAGCCAGCTCCATCTGGTGTAGCCCCACACTCCATGCACAGTCTCTGTCACTGCCAGCGGCTCACCCTGCTCCTCCGGTGCTCTGGGTAAGTGTCTGGGTCATCATGTCCTGAACATAGAACAAGGGAACTCATCCAGCCTGACAACTAATCCTTCTTACCTGGCCAGTTGTGGTTGAATCAGGCTCCTGATCCAGCCATGTAATGTGGTCATCAGTGTCAGCCCAAGGTAGGAGCAAACTGGGAACCGATGCTAAGGCCACATTCTGCATGGCAGCTTATAATGGTGTTTGATTAAGATAACTTTATAATCCTAATGATTACTTTTGCACTTTCCTTAAATTCTAACCATGTTGAGTACTCCGTCATTTTGCTTCCAACTCACAAAAGCCTTTTATTATCTTTGTGTCAATGTGCATTTAATTAAAAATAATGATGCAGGTGATTGCTATGGAAGTCCCCAATGAGAGTGGATATGATCTGTTTCACTGGAGTCATATGTTTCCTTCATGCTCTTTTCTAGCGCTAGTGAGATTTGATTTCCTCTGATGCTTAAATCCACATATTCAGATGGGTCTATTGCTTCCCCCCTGCTGATGTGTTGTTTTTTTGTTTTTTTAATTCCACTGAGGCTGTTTATGTGTTTATTCAGTGGTTATATCTGAAGTTACTGAATTTTTCCTTTATGAGTTCCAGTGCTCTGTTATGAATCCCAGAAAGGAAGCAGGGATGGGCTGCCTCTATTCGGAACAAACTGATTGTTTTTTAATATATTTTTCCCCGAGTGCCTTCCCTGTGATTCCATACAGAACTCTCCAGCATTCAGCAGAAAAACAATTTCATATTTCCTTGCATTTCTCTGCCAGCACTACCCCGGACTCTGACTAATGCTAACCAGTGTAATTATCTGTGACATTCCTCCTCAGCTTTCCATTTCCACTCAGGCCACAGAACGGTGCTCTCCAATCCACAGCAATTATGAGCGTGATATATGAGACAGCTGGAAGAGGGTGTTGAGGTAAAAAATGAGATGGTAAACAACAACCACTGCTAAGCCAAATGCATAGCAAGTCTCAACTTACACTCTCTTCAAAACTGCTACCAAAATCATTGAGGATTCTGCCTGCACGTCCAATGTTTGATCTTTATTTTTTAGTTATTAATTCTGTGCTTGAACTTGGCCTACTCTGCTAAGATATTTGAAACACATAGTTCTGAGTTGTCTTTGCTCTTTTGCACATGACAACCAGGGCCAGCCTGGGTTTTTCCCTAACAGATGGAAACGAGGTCCATGTTTATATAAAGATATGTGGAGAACCATGGGAAGGTTTTGTGTGAATATGTCCTGAAATAACATCCACATTTGATAACTGGGGATATAAGATAGAAGGGGTGGTGGATTTCTGCTGAGGCCCCAGGAAATCATGGTTTTGCACTTCTTAAAGAAGGGGGTCAAGAGTCTGAGTAGTTGGATGTCTCATGATACTGCGTTTGCTGGATGCCAAAGTCATTTGAGAGCATCTTCTGCAGGTCCCCTTCAGCTCAAACTGTTTCAGCAAGGGATACACAGATCCCAGAGGATTAATTACCAATCTCAGATAGTCTGTACTCCTCTTTGCTTCCGTTTGTGCTGAATTTTACAGTTTTGTTTATCCATTAATAGAAATATGTAAGAAAGTTTTCTCAGTTTCTTTTGTTGGTCTCTGACCTTTGCTCTTGCTGTTACCTTTTCATGAGGAATCCACAGGTGGAAGGCAACACAACTGAGGTAAACAGGCATATTTTCTGAAAAGATTGTGCATATACTCTATGTGCCAAACAGATGGGGTATAGAATTTGCTGATTTCATAGAAATACTGGAATTATAAGGTTTTCATATTGAAAGAATATTAGCAAATTATGGCAAAACAAGTAATGCAAAGGCCAGTGTTTATTGAAATAAACATGATTTGCATTAGTATTTGGATATTTGTGGTGTTGTGGGAAATACAAAAAAAGAAATGTGGGAAAAGTTGGATATTGAACAGTAAAGTGTGAGGTTTTCTTTTTTTTCTTAATTTCTCATTCAAAGCTTTACATTTTGATCTTATTTTTGCTTTCTTCTGCCTTTTTTATTGTGTTGACATTGAGAGGGTTGGAGTCATTTAATTGTACTAATCCCTTAATTAAGCAACCTCATACTCAATTTAGCTGCATATCTTCTTGATCCGGGAATACAAATATGCCCCTGAAAAATAAGTTCTCTGTATTTTTTGGCTGTTCAAGTAAGAGCATGATTTTCAGAATTGTTAGGTATGCTCTGCTATTATCATAAAAAACCTTAGAAAGAAAAAAATACAATAAAAAGAGTAAGCCTATAAACTCCTTCTTGTTAAGAAATACAGCTTTAAAAAACCTCAAATCCTAAAATATTTTTTTACAGTAATTTGTGGAAAGACCTCAAGCTGGTTGAAATATTCTGAATAAATAAGAGTGGTGTCCCAAAATTATTAAAAAATGCCATCTGTTTTGCAGTACATTTTGGAGTTTTGATTTTGCCATTTAGATTCCAAAAATAAATGGTATCTAGTATCAATGGCATTATTTTATATAATGTTCCAAAACATGAATATATATGTGAGAGAAATTATCTTTTTGTATTTCTAGTCTCGATTCCATTTGAAACAAGTTTAAAAAATTTTAGACTTCTTAGATTTTTATGCAAAATGCAGGTTCTGTTTTTTCAATGTTTTTAATTTAAATCTTATTATTCACCCTAAGTCTGCAAGTAATATCTGCTACAACAGTGCCTGCCAGTTTGGATTACCTTCTAAGCTCTGCTGCATCAGATTCAAGTTTTTGGGAAACATTTAGGGAAATAATGAGTGGTTTCCATGGGCTTAAACTGTGACTCACTGTGAGCATCAACTTAGATAGCTCCTTTTTTAGTCTCTTAGTGACATTGGTCACCTTTGTGATTCGAAGGAGATTTGAGGATGCTTGTAGTGAGGTCAAGAGATACAGAATACAAAAAATACTGATACTTTAAGCTCTTCACCCCAGCCCCCTGTGTGCACACACAAGTGAGTATTTCACCTCTAATTCTGTAAATGTGCCCCCAGTCTCAGTGGAGCAAGATGTGACTTGAGAGCTGGTGATGGAGTGAGCACAAATGAGCTGCTGAATGAGGCTCTTGAGTTGGAGAGTACCTATTCCCAGTTTTCCAGGAGGCTACTGATTTTGTTTGCCTGCAGAAACAGGAAGATTGCACAATATTTAATCATGTTCTGAAAGTTGTTTTGCAAATGTTAAACCTAGGAACCAAAATTCTGCTGCCTCATTTGTCGCGTAAGGAATTAAGTGTTAGTGAGCTGCAAAAACATCTACTGCTCAGAGACAGTGTGAGAGTGTAACAGCAATAAAATTGAATTCTGTGTTTAATAGTTTTGGAGAGACAAAGGACCTACTGTGTTACAGTCCTAGTTTAGACCTATGTTTAAGTTCCACTTTTTAGCACCCTGTGAGTTAGAATAATGTTGTCAGTTCCACTGAAGCTGAAAGTAGCTTTTGTGGGTTTTACATGGAATTAATAGGGCACACAGAAAGTCAGCATATGCAACATTCTGCTCTTCATTTTATTCCATGAACAAATAAGAGTTTCTGCAAAGAAATAAGAAAATAAAATGAATCTTACAGCACTTTTTTCAGTTACCTCAGGTTTTCTTGTGTGAAGAAAAAAAAAGCATACTTTTATGCCAATTATCAATTAGTTAGCCCTTACTTTTTCTTGAATCATGTCCATTAATGTGTGATTTATTTATTTATTTATTTATTTCCAGGCTGAAAAGGTTATCCTGTTGCATTGTAAACAACTACTGAACCTTCAGAAGGGATTTCTCATCTGGGCTGTTTTGCTGGTGAGTTGCTTGAAGCCTGATGCTATAAAGATAATAGAATTAGGAGACCTAGCAGGCCTCATTATTTTTAATTACTATTGCTGCTGCTCACACACTACATGTAATTCAGTAAAGCTGGAGTGGAGTGAGGGGGGGACACAACAACTCTGCATTTCAAAATGGGCCATCAGAAGCAGCAGTTGTCAAATCTTTCTGTGAATTATATGTTTTTCAGATGTATTATTCTAATAATATTTTGAAAAAAATCTCAGAAATTCAGTAAAGAAAAGAAGAAAAGGGAATGTGGGCCTTAAATAGGTCAAAATCTAAGTACCTTCAGCTCACTTTTTGGTTCATTTATCAAACCAAATCAATTGTTATTATTAGCCTATTATCATCATCCTTCCAGTGAGCTGGTTTCATTTCAATCAATATTTCTAATTAAATTACATCAAATGTGGTTTTAAATTGTAGCAACTTAGCTTTGTGTAGGCTAAATTTATATGCATATCTTTATCCATTATTTTCATTCTCTCTTTATTAATTTAAGGTATTTCTTTACAAATGAGCAATAAGCAGCTGTGTTGAAGCAGCTATACATCAGAGTTGATAGTGGACCACCTGCTATGCTGAAATGCTATTAGTCTTTTATTTGTATGGACTATATGCTTTAAATAGCTCTGAAACTGCCATTGAATTTTCCAGTCACAACCCAGGGAGACTGAGGACGAGTGCTGTGGGCCATGGTTTTCACTGGCTCCTTTTGGCTTGTAAACTCACCATTTATGGATACAAATGACACAAATACCTCTCCTTGGTAGTTTCTTTTCATCCTGCAAGTATCTGCTCTGCTCCTTCAGCTACCCAGTTGTGTGTGCCTCAGTGCTCTGATTTCCCTTGGCTTTGGGGGGGCTGCTTTCTGAATGCAGTGCTAAAAGCAAAAGTGGAGTTAGTCTTGCCTTTGTGTCTTGCAGTGTCCAGAGCAGGAATTTTACAGCCTTTGAGAGAGCAACAAAAATGCACATACTTAATTTGTTGGGGTGTTTTTTATTATGGCTACCCATTAGAAGGTTCTGTGGATTGTCCTCTTCCTTCCCATTAATACAAATACAGTAACTGTTGAGAATAATTGTTTTGCTTCCCTGCAGGGATTTAGACACTAGTTAATCATGCAATAGCAGTTTCCATAAGATGTTCTTTCCAGGATGATAATGTAGTTCTAGTTCAAGCATTCATGCCTTGGAAGTATTCAATATCTGTGTGTCTGTGCTAGTTTAAGGCAGCAAGGGAAGTCTTACCTTCATTATGTTTTTCATAAACACATGTGTGTGTGGATGGGTGTTTGCACACTTGTTTATCCATGTGAGTGTTTCTGTATAAAAATCAGAAGTTTTTCTTTGGTGGCCAATTAGATTACTGGGAGAAGCCTAATCCTGTTGCCAGTGTATGGAAGTCAGTCTGAACAGTGAGGTCCACAAGAGCACGCTCAGTACTACATCTTTCTAAATAATTCTATTGTAGTTTAATAGATGTGATTCTAAGGCCATTGTATTTAAATATAATTTAAATGTAATTCTAATCCTTAACTCTCTTACTTATGCATTGTGGCTGGTCATTCAAACATTTTTCTTAGCAACAAATGTATAAACTCAGAACTGTCTAACTCCTTGGCTCTGGTCTCCTGATGACACTTGTGCATGCCATTTCTTAAATATGCAGTTTCTGGTTTTTTCACTTTGACAGGCTATTTTGTCAGTTTTGAGGAGAGTAGCACTTCACTTGCAGGCCAAAATAAGTATTTTGCCGCTGGAAGTTGGTGGTGTTTTCTGCAATAGCTGATCTCTCTGACTCTTGGCTCTCTATCAGGGGGTTCCTTAGTACATGTTGTCCAGGTGACTGAATCAAATGGAGTCAATACAAAAACCAGTATTAGCTCACTGAGCAATTTTTTTTTGGTATTGTAGCTGTGCAAGATAAATACTTGATTTTTATAAAAAATAATTTTTGGTATACAGATCTTAAAGCAAATTCAGAAGAGTTAATATAACTCTTCCTGACTGATGTACTTACAAAGAGGTCATGGCACTGGGCAGATGTGGCAATGAAGACAGCGATATAAGGACCTTTGAAGTATAGGTTTGGCATGGGACAAAAGACACATGGTGAATCAATCTTTGTCCAGTTAACCATGTGGTGAAACTGGTGGCCTGTTGATGCACTTGTCACAGTATTCAAGACTAGATGTGTCATTTGCTGTCTTGCACTTTGCAGTGCACAGACATACTCCTTTGAGCACCACTGAAATCCTGCATTTGTAAGGAGATATGGAATATGGACTGGAGTTCATTTATGTGGTAAAGGGAGGTGTAGAAAGAGTAATTAAAATTTTAGTATTTCACACAATGCATCTTTCTGGGAAAACAGCCACACAGTGACTTGTGCAGCATTCCCATTCATATCACAGCTGAATAAAACCATGGCAAGGTGAAGTTTTATAAAATTTCATTCTGTATTATAAACAGAATAAAATACTAGAAAATGGTAGAGACAAAAATGAATATTAATCAGAGAAAGGATGTTCAGTACACGATGATTTTCCCAATCCTTGGCTTCTGCATTTTTTTTTCCTTCCAGGCTTTCAGATGCTGGGGTGATTTTAGGTGCATCTTTATTTCAGAAGCAATTTAAATACAGATTTGCATGTTTATTTGTGGCTCAGGTTAATTAAAGGTCAATATTTTTGGAGGGATTAAGGGGTATGTGCAGTTTCTATGGGACGAACCTCAAAAAGATACCAATGATTTATCTATCCATATGTGTGTGTGTGCATATAAGGTATGGTACTTAAACATCTATTACAGAAAACAGCACCCTGGGGACCTGGGTAATAGATCATTTTAATGTATGAATAGGTTACATCCCTAACTACTAGTTGGGAAGGGTTACTTCTTATGGGAAGGGGGCTAAAGTAAATGATCAAGAAAATTTATAGTGTTGCAATTCAACAAAAATATTGATTAGAAGATGAGGAACTCCATTTTTATAAACTTAATCAACACTGATTGTTTGATTTCAGCTAGTAGTCTGTCAGGGAGAAATAAGAGCTTTGAGCTTGGAGTGGTGCAGGGGGGGAAAGGAGCTGGCAATATTCTAGGAAAAAAAAAAGTACCAAAAAACCTAAATCCAAAAGCAGTAATGTAACTTTCCAGAAGATTCAAAGACTAAATATTTAAAAGGGAATAGAAACTGCCTAGGTTTTGTTTTGTTTGCACTGCCATATATTTCCCTGACTGGAAATTATATTTCAACAAGCAACTGCTGTATTTATTGGCTTATATTTTATTTTGCTAATATTCTGCTAGTGTCCTGTATTTCCATAGTAATCATGTAATAATCTGTTCCACAAAATAGTAGGTTGCCAAGATCCATTTGGAGCCGTGAGTGCTGTGGCCAAAGGTCAGTGCTGGGGGAGCTCTGCTGCTCAGTGTGCAGGTGCCACTTGCATCACAGCCATTAAGCAGGAAACTAAAATCAATTTCACTGCATCTTTGCAAGCTGGCAAACGTAGGAGTCACCTCAGCAGAAAAAAACCCCGACCCAACTGGCACACATTCCTGGTGTGCCTTTATAAAGAGCTGGAGAGGACCTGAAAGAAGTCTTGAAGAGACTGTAACCCTGGTTATGTTTCCAAAACCAGCTGTTGTATTGTCTCTGCTGCCACCATTCAGGTCTTCTCTGCTGCATTTTTATACTGTCTTTGAAGTGACTTGCCAACAACAGTTTGATTAATGCAGTGAGATTTACAGTGGCATCAGAAAGTGTCTCAGAGTGTGGGGTTCTGATCCTGGATTTAAAATTACAACATGTGGCTCCTCCTCAGTATGTGATGCACTATAACTGTATGCTTTCATTGCCATGCTAGAGATTCTGCACTACCTCTTGTTGAAAAATTGACTTTCCTGCCTTCACTGGTGCTAGAGAGAAGACAAACTTTTAAGAAGCTTTTCCTCCTGAACTTGAGATGATTTATGAGGAAGATGACAATGCCTTTCAGGTAATTTAGTGAAAGAGCACCCAATTAATTGATATCAATTTTGAAAAATCAGTTGAATACCAATAATTTGCCATAAAATCTTTGTTACTTCAAAGTCAAAGTCTAATTCTTGGTGAATTTAACAATAGGGAATAAAAATCCTAAACCTGTTTGGCCCATGGGTACAGTTTAAGTTACTGTTTAAGATTGTGTTTGGTTCTTTATATGAATTAGTTTGGTTTTTTCCAGAAAATGGTATCCTTATTGCTTCCCTTCATCAGTGATTAATGAGCACAGTGGTATAAGGTTCTGAAGTACCTGTGAATGGCCCAGACTTCCAAGATTCTGTCATACATGCCATAAGTACTCATCTTTTACCTGAGAGCCTCGTGTGCTTCGAGGGCCCCAGGCTGAAGGAAGCTTCCTGCCTTGGCACAGCAATCTGGAGCTGGAATTTTGCCTGGAGGTCCTCTCCCCTTAAAATAGTCCTTGGCCTGGGGAGTGATCCATGGCTCCAAAGAGCGGTGAGCAGCTGCTGCTGAGGAGCACCCTGTAGGACACGGGCACTCTAGGATGTCTCTCATCCACCCTGGCTGCCAGGAAAACTTCTCCCTGCCCTCATGGGCTTTCTTGGTCGTGGGGTCACTGCTAGATCACTTCAGTTTCTGTTTCCTTCAAACTTCTCTTGGGCAGGATGACCACTACCGAGTGCTTTTAATTTGACATTTTCTTTAGAAGCTATCAACATCCCTGGGAATAACATCTGTCAGGGAGGTGGCAAGCTGGTAATTGGGTGCCTGCCCAGCCATAGCATAACAAGGCCACAGGGCACAATTGACTGCAGTGAACAAGGAAATTTCTGAGCCATTGATCCACAAGCCCATATAATGTGTGAAATTGGAAATGTAGCTTATCAGAAGCAGCTAGCCATATATTTTTAGATTATCTTAAAAAGCCAGTACCCTTAACCATGGTTTGGTAGAAAAGAGTCTTTGTATCTTTTTATGAAGACTGTTTTGAGGGGAGTTTTGGTTGGTTGTTGTTGTTTGAGGGGGGTTGTTTGTTTTGGTGGGGTTTTTTTGTTGGTTGTTTTGGTTTTTAAAATTATTTTCTACTGGTAATGATTGTATGATTTAGTTTCAAAATCATTTTAGTAGACCAGCTTCTCTTTCATATCACAGAGCTTTGTGTGAGCACATATACATACAGAATTGTTAACGTAAGTGGTTTTCAGAGACCAGCACTAAGAAGCATTTTGCATTCTATTTCTGGATGGTAGAACTAAAGACCTGGCAGGACAAGAAGGAGTGCTGAGACCAAGATAAATGAATGTGTAACTGCATCCTCAGGAGAAGTCTAATCTCTTCCTACTTTCTTACCTATGCTTGCAAGTATCTCTTGGCTTCAGTGAAATGATTTCTGATTAGCATGTATGTGAAACCATCTTAAAGGCTATCATATCTTCCTCTTTTGTCAGTTTCCCCTCTTTTTGAAGGGTTATTCCTGTTCTGTAATTCCTAAAGAGTTTTCCTAGTAGCTGTGAGAAGTTTGTTGGAATCTGCAGCATGCCTGCTTGAAGTAGTTTCTCATTCTGTGAATGGATTTTTCTGTCTTGTTTGCCAAAAGAATATATGAAATTAGGTGGCTAGGCTGGGACAGCACCTTTCAGCACAGCTACCCCCTTGATTAGTCCATCCACTCCTACTGAGCAGTAGCAATTACCTCTTTCATGAAACTTTTTGTCTTATGAGGTATGATGAGAACATCAGCTATTCAGAAAATGGAATACTGCCATCTCTACCTGTGGAGGAGGAGAAGTGAATGTTGTTTGGGCATTGACTGCATTTTAATGTTTGCAAACCTCTTCAAGTTTGGGAGATTATCTTCTGTGCTATGTGCCAGTCTTCTGCCAAAGCCCTTCAGTGTACAAAATTCAGCAATTTTATTCTGTCTCAGCTTAAAATCAAGGTGATGAACCCTACCTATAATTTTCTTTTGAAAGCTATACACAATTTGAGAAGTGTTTCTTTATGAGAGGTATGAAATAAATGTGAAGCAATGTTTCACAAACTACTATTTAGTAGCATCTCTCTCTTAAGAAAAAAACCCCATCACCATTACTACATGTTTAGTGTCAGTAATGGCAATTGCACAGGAGTTTTAACATGGAAGATTTTCCATGACCCTCACTAAAGAGTAAGCAAATCATTCCTGTAGGGCCCATTAACTTTTACACAGATTTGAGAACAAAGTACAGTTAAAGACCTTCCATTTGTCTCTGAGATGAGAAACAAATTGGAGTTCTAAGTCACCTAGTAGCTTAAAGAGTTGGCCATTAGTTTCAATGTAAAATGAAACTAATGAACTGTGCTGCTATTTTTGTAAGAATTAAAAAGTGAATCAGATCATAAGTGTATATAGATTTTCCTACCATGTCTTATGAGTTTCCCTACTTTTGATCCCTGAGGGCAAATGTTTTTTAACTGGTAGTCCTGTAAATATTCTGTATTCTTGGTAGCAAACTAATTAACTAGAAAAATAGAGAAAGTTATGACCTAATGTCCCACGCTATTCCTCATCCAAAGCACTTTAAAAGCTGTTTCAAAAGAATTAGACCAATCCAATTTGTGTCTAAAGTTTGCTCTGAAGAGCAAATATTACTGTTTAATTAAAGTTAGTAAATTTATTAAAAAAGAGAAGAAAAATGTCAATGAGATAGCCTCTAAATGCACTTATTCATTCAAATAGGAAACTTCTAATATATATTAAATCAAGGATAAATAATAGGAGAAAGAACCTTTGGTGAGAAAAGTTTTGACATTTCGTTATTGTGTACCAGCAGTACTCATCCTCCTTAGCACATGGAGGGAGAAAAGCTGTACTTCCAAACATAAAGATATTTACTGCAATTATAATCTCGATAGAAAATAAAAAAGACACCAATGGAGTTCCTTGTAATTTTATTTAAACTTTATCTTCTAACTTTTTTTAATATATGCAGCCAAGCTGAAGCTTATTTGTGCACATCTCTGCCCCATAGCCTTCAGTACTTCTATAAATATTAATTTTAATACTATCTCAGTGTTTCCAGTATTGCTGGTTCTCGTAGCAAATTATGTTCTTCATAAATTACATCATTTCTGTTATTAGCCTCATATAAATAAGTAGATTTTCCTGGATTTTAACATGTTCAGTTTTGCTTGAGAAATTAAGCGGTAATACTAATTTCTATTATTTATCCCTTTTCCAGTAACATATCAGACATTTTGCAGATGCAGAGCAAAACTGCCTCTTTCCTCAAATACTTTATAACTTAGGCTCCATTATTTTCAATTTTAAGCTTCTCAGAAAATATTGACGTAATTTTTCCAAAATAAAACATTTCAAACTTGTTTCACAAATTCAGCTAAAGACTTTCTCAGAACTAGCTGAGTTCTGATAGTAAGATTATTTCTAGCATGAGTTCAAACACAAATGGTGATGCACAGGGCCATATGCAGTTTTTGCTGGGTTTTCTTGTTATCATATTTACCTATCCATTGGTATAGCTCTTTTATTCAGGTGGTCAACAGGGTGTGTTGAGCCTTTTTTGATGCTTTTATGTATATATATTTATTGTTTCATCCTTATAATCCATAAGTTTCCTCTTTGAAGGACAGAGTGTCAAATTCCAACAGCCTTACAGGAAGACCATCTAATATATGTCAGATAGAAGAGAGAGGTATGTGGACCCTGGCTAAGATATTAATTTATTGTTGTTACAATGATTCATCTTTCTGTCTGATCTTGCCCTCTTAGAGTCCATGTCATTAATGAACATTGGCATGACACAAAATCAAAACTAATTTCATTTTGTAAGGGACACCCACAGCTGTGACTCTTGCTGTAAATATGATCATGTTGTTTTTCTGTCATGATGATGAGTGGATGTATGTAATGTTAATAAGATAGCCTTTCTAGCAGTGATAGGGGAGAAAGAGTTCAAACTGAATTGTGTAAAGCTTGGAGTTTATATTGAATGGGCCAAGAGAGAGATCTCTAGCTATTCGTCATATTAAGATAGTTCACAAATCAGGTGGAGTGTTCTTTGCTTAATTTGAAGCTGTTAGATTAGATGTTTAAAAACCTAAAATCAGTATTTTGAATCATGAAGGAAGCCTACTATAAAGCTTTTCTACACCAGAGTAGGAGGACCGCTCTGGAATCATGCACAGTTTGGGGCTGAAATGAACAGATGGAAGCAATTGCTTTTGTTCATTCTCTAACTACAGCATTTCCATTCTTTCTCTCTGTTGTACCTCAACCAAAGGTTGGATTTTGAAACCTTTGTAACCATTATCAAAAATGAAGGGGCATAATTTTGACAGGTCAGAATTAACTATTTCAGTCCCAACACCTTCTTGTTTTCAGGTTATTGCTGCAAACAAAACCTAGCATTAGTCTCAAATCTCTATGAAAAAAGAAAAGAAAAAAATTGTGGGAAGGAAAATTTTCACTTCTTTTTTTTCTGGAACTCATGAAGTTTAGAATCCTCTTATAGAAGCAACCATCAAGACATTTTATCTAGGTCATGAAAAAGGTGTTCTTGTTAAGCAGTTTCATTTTCTCTTTAATGTACTATGGTCTTGCCAAACAAGCTGTTGATTACCACAATTAAGACAAACAAAATAACTCTTTAGCTTCTAATATAAACAGTAATTACCTAGTAAGTCTGAGGTCTGAAAACTGATACTAAAGAAAATGTTCTGGATCTGTGGCTTGTAGTTCTGGAGTTGTAATGATCACGTTCATTAAAAATCATTATTGATCTTCAAGTGTTAAGGAATGCTTTTCGAAGTTTAAGCTTTCAAATATGCTTAATAATTGAGTAGGAAGACAGAATGGTAATACAAATGGCATAGTGGTCTACAGAGCCCTGAAACTTTCAGTATAAACTTTAAGAGTATGATAGAAGAGGAAATGTGAAGGTAGAGTAACATGATGTAACTTGTTCAATTCTGTACTGGCCCTGTTCTATTAGACTGGCTTCTGGAAACCCTTTAATTTTCAGCCTGATTCTGATCATAGGTGTTCACCTCAGGACAGATGCATTACCTCCCTTTGCAGGCTTCTGTTTGTGTGAACACTATGACTGCAGACTGGGAAGCTGGGAAGCACTCTGTAGTACCTGTGCCCAGGCACCTCAGTGGGGAAAGAAGCACCCATCTATCTCTTCCCCTGCAGCTTAAGCTGTGCCCATGCCCACCAGCACCAGCAAGCAGTGCTCTCAGTAAAATGGGGAGTTTTCTCTGCCTTTAGTAGTTACTGTTTGGGCAGATGCTCATGAGAATGTTTAATATATTAACCACTGTTAATCCTCATTTCTAAAGCCAGCTTTGAGTGAGAAGGGAAGATTAATCCCAACCTTCTAGTGGTCTTAGCCTGTACTCCACAGGAATCGTTCCCATTTTTGGAGCATGGTACATAGACATTTTTCAGATTCCCTTGTCTTCCTCTCTCATCTGATTCATGTTTTCAAGATTACCTTTGCTATTCATAAAAGCTTCATACAATTTTGAGAGAGAATTCTTAAAAAAACAACAAAACAACATAAACTCAAACTCAGCAATATGGGAAGATTTTTACTGTGTTTGGTATGCTTTTGGGTGAGACTGTAAGTCACTGCAAGGGAATCCTATTTGATTCTTCAGCCTTACTGTCGCCTGCCAGGACAGGGAATGACACTCTTGCTTGTTTCCTTTGATGAGGCAAGTCCATCACTCTGCACTGTGTCTTTTTAACCTGAGAGCCTGAAGATGAAAATAAAGACCAAGAGCTGCATAGCACCCTCCTGTTCTCCCATGTCACTATGTCGTGACACAGAGAATAAAGGGCAGAGCAAAGTCTGGCAGTTTGCAGCAAGCAGCTCCCCAGGCACTAAATCCACTTGCATGGGCCCATGGCTGAGGTGGTCAGCCTGCTCTGGGAGCTCCACCTTACACATGGCTATAAATTGTTCCAAAAGCAATTTCTAAGTCACTTGTGTTTTTGTTTGGGACATACTGACCGTTTGAAAATATTTTTATTTAATATTTTCTCTTCTTCCTTGATCCCTTTAAAAGGTGTAAAGGTGAATTAAGAATATAAAGCTCTAGCCAGCCAAAAGCATGTTGTTTTCTGTTTGAGGCACTGCTTGTCATGAGAAAAATCCAGATTGCTTGTTAGTACTGAAGCTTGAACTTCAGAGGAAACAATTAGCCTTGTTAAAAGAACTCTGTTTAATGTACAGTGCATAATGAGAGGACAACAGAGAGGATCATTTCACTACTTAATGGACTACAATTAAACTTAAAGCAAACTTTTGTCCTCATTTTCACCAGTGTAACAGGCCAGGATTCTCCTCCTATGACTGAACAAAGTATGAAAGGTATAGTTCTGCAGCTGCTTTGTTTCTGTGGAAAGTTTCCTGACAGTGACATACTGTGCAAGAAGCAGCTGCAGAATCAGGCCCTTTGTACACATGCACTTGTAGTAATCTTTAAAGAAATAGAATGGGACCAGCTATATGGCACTTCAGCTCAAAGAAAAATCCAACGTCTTCCATCTGCTCCCTGATCTTGCAGCTGCATTGAATTATGATGTGCTGTCACATTTATAGGGTGATTTCATCAACTGATTTATTTAATTAATTTAGATTTAACATTGTACAAAGGGTATGTGATAAAGTGGTGTAACTCTTTCCTCAGCCACCACAGCAGCCAAGATTTATTTTGAGTATCCTCTGCCTCACTGTGTGCTTTTCAAGCTGCAGCCAAGAGAGAGTTCAAAATATCTGGTTGAACCTAAAGCTGCTTAACTAACAGTACTGCCATGCAGCAGAACTGGCAACTTGAATCTTGTGCTGTGATGTTAGAGTTAAAACATCCGTATAGTCTCTCCACCAAAAAATATCACCCTGGTGTATCCCCAGTGACTCCTGAATGTGCACAATGTTTTGTGTAGAAGAACAGAGGCACCTGGGGCCAGGTGGATCCTTGGGGTCTTAAAAATTTCAATATATCCTTCTTTAATATCCTTCTTGGACATAATCTTGAAATGGCTTAGCCTGCACTCTTTTACTTTGATTCTGTAGAATAATGAAATCTATAGGTGCTAACAGATAAAATTAGTAGCATTATAAATCCACAGTTGTGATTTGGTGCCACGCTGGTTGCAGAAATAAGGGACTCTTTCCTGTGATGGTTTCAATAATCCTAGTGCATTTATAGAATGCTACTATATAATGCAGATATGGGGAAATCAGGGCACTGGTTTTGGCAACAGCTGTATGCAGACTCTCGAAGTCATGATCTCTGTGCTGAAAAACTTTGTATCAAAAAGGTGAGATAATAGAACAGAGGTATTCCTAATTAAATATACTCTGGTATACATTTATATCTCTATGTGTGTGCAGGAGAGTGAGAAACAGGTGTTTAATTACTCTTCTTGGCTGGATGGACAAGTCTGAGAAGCTAGAAGAAGACACAGTTTCAAATTTTTTTGTCTTAATATTTCTCCAGTGCTCACTTTGAATGAGGGCAAGGGCTATGCTGAGTAAAACCCAGAAAAATACCAAGAATGGTTTAACTGAGTTAATGCAAAATATCTACATTTCTAGCACTTATTTTGTAGTATTGATCATGCTGCAGTTATGAGCCATAAAAATTAAATTATTCTCATATATAAGAAAAAAAATCAATTATTTTTGGTGGCAGAGAGAGTGAAAACAATCAAAAAGGGACTGGATATTTATTAAAATGTGTACAGAGAAGTGATCTGGGCATCTTTTTTGTACCCCTGCTTTATGAAGCCAGAGACTATGGAATTATCTTCTATGTTTCATTTTCATTTGTCTTGCTCTGTTTTTCATAGTCCTGAAAAATATTCAACCTCTTGTGCTGTATTTTGCTGGTTTATTTTCCTATAAATGAATATTTACTAAGAACATAGATTATTTCTATGGAATGAGACCACAGAAATAAAATGGTTTTTTGCTAGTAGCAAAACTGTAAAATAAAAGCTCAGTTTAAATGCATGTGCTTCATCTGAAAAGCTTTGAAGTTCTGTTGGCTGTTCTAATTTCACAATATTGGATAAAATCAGTACAAAGGGAAAACTATTATTACAGAAACTAGGCTTGTTTCCACAATGCTAGAATTAGGATTGTGACCCTAGAACTTTAAGCAGCATTCAGCAAATAAAATTGAGGAACACCCCAATAGTTTCTTGTGTTCATTAATCATAAAAGGAGTCATCATGTGGCAGTTTGAAAAAAAAATGAGTCAAAACAGTGTAGGAGCTATATCTTAATTTCAGAAATGATCAGAGTAATTAGAAGTTGAAAATGTCATTGAGATAACGACTCAGACTTTTTGCAAGTTTATTAATCAAAAGGTGGAGATGAGAGGGAGAAAACAGCACAGCATGTTCAGTAGTACAGAATCATGAGCTACAAATAAATTACACAGAAGATCTATTTTTGTAATAATACCCATTTCTAATTATTTTTTACCTTGTGTCTACAGCTAAAAGTGGGTGTTTGTGTCACAATCAAATCAGATTTGCTTTCTCTGTCAGTACAGTTTATCTGAGTTAATAAAATTCTACTTCCCCCTTCCCCCACCAAGAGTTTGTGTAATTTTCATGTTGCAACAGACTCACGTGTAAAATCAGAGTTGGTTCTCTGTCACTACTGCACAGATTAACTGCTGTTCTTACTGAGCAATTCACCTTTTGGTTCTCCAATCAATACATACGGCTTGGCATGGATGCTGCTGCCTCCCTCCACTGCTCTCTTTCTTTTCTGTGATTTCTACAGTAGATATTGCTTGACATGGACTCCCATGTCTTGGTTCCTCTCACTGAGGGGATTATTTAGGCTGCCCTGGCTGAATACATGTAAAATTAAGGATTCCTCTTTGTTAAGGACATTTCTGCTAAGTGCTTTCAAATCTGAAGCAGCATCATGTGAGTTATGGGGAAATATAGTAGAAAATACTGTTTAGCCAGAAATTTTATCTATTATTTTTGAATGAGGTGTTGATTTTTATGAACTTACCATGTTTGGCAGATTCCTCCAGGGCTGTGTTTAAAATTTTTGTCAGTTTAACTTTTTCCTTTTCTTCTTCCTGTTAATGTTCAGCTTGAAAACTATCACCACTTGCACCATTTCCAGACTGAGCTGTGGTTTGTCTAGGAGGTGAAAATGAAATGCTTCTCAATCAGAAGTCTGATCTCCATATGGTTTCTCTCAACATTAATAAGAAGCTAACAAAAAAATCATCCCCTTTTGTCAAATGCAGAATGTTTGACTTTCATATCCACTTTTTAATTAGAGAAACATGTCTGAACCTGGGAGATCAAGCAGTTCACAGACAACAAGTTAATCCATCACAAGTCTAACAAATCTGCATTTAAAAATAGTCTCAATGCTATCCCTTGGTCAGTAACAAGCATTATGTTGTTATGACCTTATTATTAATGTTCTTTTCCCAGTAGTAGTCATCTGAGATGTCTTCATCAAACTGGACATGATCTAGTAAATGATGGGAAATACAATATTGGCCCTAGCCAGCAGAAGAGAGAAGTAGCAAAGAAAAGTTTTATTTATCTTTACTTACATGAGACAAAATAATGTTGAGACATTTTGTGAACAAATCAAAATTGTTCTCTATTAGACACATTTACAGGTTTAATTTTTTTTACCCTAAACCACTAGAGAAGCTTATAGAGAAAAAAACTTGTTCGAAGATTTCTTTATTGGGTTCGTTCCTTGCTGTTTGATTGGAAAGAAATAATAAATTGCTCCCTTTTCAAAAAAGAATATTAGTGTGCTGGGATAGTCTTCTGCTATCCCAGCAGAAGACTAGATCATAGCTAAGAAAAACTTCTAGAATCAGTGCAGTGAATATTAGTGAGAAAAATAATTAGTGAGAAGCAGAAAATATTTGAAATCACTGCTCATTGATGAGGGTTAGCATCTCATTAGGTAGCAGATTAAGACCGCGGTCACAGTAATAGCTTCCAAGATGAAGTAAATGACACTATGTGTGCTTACCGTGCAACTTCTTGCCAGACTCCTCTGAAGAGAAGCTAAGATCACTATTTGAGCTCTCTAGTGTGCCTTTTTTGGCAGCACTTTTCTCTTTCCAGACACCATTTTTGAGCATCCTCACCACCCAGGTAGACTCCTTTTTCCACTCCTAGAATTTTCCTGTTTCTCATGCTCTTTATGGCTGTCTTCTGACTCCTCCTGCATGTTATGCCCTATATCCTTTCTCTTCAGTGTTTGCCTCTGCACTGTGTGATCACATTTTTGTTCTGCCTTCAAAAATCTCATCTCCTGTTGTCAGGCTTTTTAATTCCCTAGCTGGTTTTATATCAGTGGTGAAGGGGCCATCATCTTTGCTGAGAAAAGTACACCTTTCATGGTCCGTAGCCATGTGAAATGGTAAAATCCTTCTGTGTGCTTGCCTAGGCTGTAAGCAAAAGGACTCCAGGCATCACATCAATAACAAGAAGAATGCTATGAGTGTTTTGGTCATTTGAAACAGATGAACAGATTGTGAGCAAAAACACCCTCTAACCAAAACCAAGAGTAAATGCTGTGAAAATTATGAACTACAGAATGTTGGCAACTGTTAAATATTACAGTTTTGTGGATCTTTCTACTTGTTTGTCAAAAAGACCATCACTATGTCTCCAGAGATTTATGTGATCTCTTCTCTTTTTACTCTTCCTGGCTTTGACTTTCATATTTGAACCTTTGGAAGAGTACATAACAAAATTCATCCCGAATTGCTAAGATTTGCTTGGTTTCGCATGAAATGATACGAAACCTCTGCATTCAGCATAATTTCAACCTGAAATCGTAAATCTGCTCACAGTCACTCAGCCTAGGATCATGGAGAAAATTTTAAAGGGCCCAAGTGGAGGTTCCATAATTAACATGTCAGCAGGTTTGGATTTCATTGCAAACAATTTGAACAGTTCTTTTACAAAAGCATGCATGAGCAACTGGCCAAAAGACCAATCATAACTGAGTTGTGCTATCACCAGAAGGAGGATATGAATTTTGTCTACTGATAATAGAACAAAATGCTAGTAAAATATTCACCACTGGTCTTCTTTTTTTGGGCAGAACAAGTCATTTAGTGGTACTCAAGATTAGGATCTTGGCAACTAGACTAAAAACTTGCAGAAAATTAACCAAATACAGTACAGACCTTACACTGTATAAAGGCCCATGAGAAGGTAATAAATGCACCATAAGCTATGAAACCATGAGCAGCTGTCTGTGAACCTAAAGAAGACAGCAGGTTAATGTCATGTGTTGAGAACTGCCTCCTACAGAATTAGCAGAAGCCATAAAGGCTGGAGCTCCTCTGTTCAAGCGTTCATGGCTTTTTGATCGGTATTGAGAGGAGCATTAAAGAAAGAATAATTCTAAAGACTTCTCTCTGTTAAGAGCTATCCTGCCATTTTTTAAAATTAACTTTTTAAGAAAATGACAGGACTGTGAAGGCCAAAATAGCTGATATAGTTTAAAAATGGGGATATTATTAAAGCCATGAATAGAATTTGAGAAATTGTCATGAAACTGCAGCATTCTTGCAGACATATTGTCCATGCTCAAGATATATGACAGGACTCTGGGCACCTATGTGTAATATATCTTAAATGATTTCCTAGCAAGGTCTTGCTAAAAATACTGCTGTCTGTCTTCATAATTGAATGGCTCTTATATGTGCCTTTTAAAATGCTTATGCCCAGAAATTGTACTAGGGCTACTATAGTTCTAGAAGTTTCTTATATGTGAAAAAAAAATCAACTATTTTAATGTGATATTGATTATAACATGATATATTAATTTACAGTGTCCTTCTGAATTTTTATTTCTTTAATGAATAAAGGGAATTTAATTTAAGATATTTAATTTCTTTTATACTTTTCATGAAACACATGAAAGGAAATGTATGTTTCTTGATTGAGAATTAACTATTTTTAAGACTTGATGAGTTTCTTTGAAATATCCATGTACTATTTTCCAGTCCTTTACACTAGGTATTTAAGTAAAATATTGGAAGAAGGCATGATGGTTTTAAAGGAGAAGGAAAAATCAATAGGCAGCTACTTAGAGTATTGCAGTATGCAGATAAGCAGCTTTGCTAAGTCTGAACTTTGCACAGCAACATCAATACAACTTGTAGAACAATGAACTTCAATACAAATGCTGTGGAGGGAGAGTGGGGAAATGCCTCTGATAAACAGAGCTGTAAATGGTGTTAATGCATGTTGACAAGAGCCTGCTTGAGTAATTTACTGTGTTCAAATACTTTGCAAACCAATTCTTAGCAATAACTGCTTCAGAAAAAAGGCACGGAACTGATGTGGCCTATTTGTGTGAAATACAGCCTTCCACCACTACAAAACTGACATGTGTAGAAAGGCTTCATTTCCACAAGGTGTATTAAGAGAATTGGGATTTTTTTAAAGTGTGTAGAATTTAAATGTCTGTATACAAAAAAAAAAAATATTTCACATGTTGTAAATATTTCAGTATAAAAGATTTGAAGTATTTTGTGAATCATAGCTTCTTAAGTGTGTGCTACAAGGATTATATTGGCATGTGTCCTGGATAACTGCATTACACTTCTGAGTGGTGAAGGCATGACTAAGTTATTGGTTACACTAAGGAAAGAATGTGGTGAGTGTAAGAGTTTTAAGTACCTACTTCTTATGTCTCAAAAAATAATTAATTGCATACCTGTAGGGGGATGGAAAATAAGAAAATAGAGTAGAAAGTAATCTTACCCCTAAGGAGTTGCAGCTGGGCCAATTATCAAAGATTAGGAGCAGGCCTGACTTTAACAGGCCACAGCTGTAACCAATGAGAAGAAGATGCTATAAAAGAGTGGGGTGGGTGGTTGAGAGAGGAGCTGGAGTCAGTTGGCTGCTTTGTGAAGAAGAAAGTCAGTGGTCTGAGGAGCTGCCCATGAGAAACACCAAGAAGGTATGAAACTTTTGTGATAAGGAGACAACAGTATGGAACCCCTGCAATAAGATGGCAACACATACCCGGCTATTAATTCAGCTTTCTAAAATGCAGTAGTGACAATGATCTAGCCTTCAAACTTTCCAAGCACTGAGTGGGGCTGAAGTAGTAATTACAGATGTAAAAGACAAATACTGCTGTCAAATTTCTAGGTTTGTTGGGAAGGCTGGCTTCTAGAAGTTCTTGGGCAACCCTTTGGAGAACTTCAAGTGGTCATTTGTCCTCACACCTGTGTCTGGAAGGTATAATTAATGCTTTGCCAAACTCCCGGTTTCTTATTTCTGAGGAGTTGTCTAATAGTTGTCTTACTGAGTTTTTGCTATCTTTTAGTATGTACACAGAGGATTGATAAAATGCTGGAGATGGCTGGTTTGGGTCGGTCAAACAAATTGTAAAATAATCACTGGTCCCTGAACTAGTAGGTAGAAATTGATTTCAGAAAGCTCTTAGAGTCCTCATAGCTGCTGCTTCTTTCCCTGTAACTTGTAGTGCATGTATGTTGGGTGCCAATTGGATGTGCAATTGTTTTTCCCTGCCCTTGCTTTCTTACTCCTCAAGTCCACTGGCAAAATCAGATGAGAAATCAACCTCTGGTTAATAATACGAAGAATTAATTTTCAGTGAAGGAAATCCTGGATGTTCTGGTAACGTCAATATTTATATTTAAAATGCGTAGCTAGAAAATCTAAGGGAAAATATAATTAGGGTTAAAACCCAAACAGTATAAGTATGGTAAGCAGTGATCTCAAGAGTATGCACCTTGTTTTGATTCCTAGAGAAGTACATCCCAGCAGAACCTTCTGACTGTTAACTAGATGAATTATAAGTGGAAAGAGTAAATATGTTCACTTTTATGAAAATGGAACTGTTAAATGTTTTTGCTGTTTACCTATTTCTACACTTCATAACCATGAATATCACAGTAGTGGGGAAAAGTGGAATTGAATGTAATTTTAATTAAAAACATAATGAAAATTGACACTTCATTGTAACAGAAGCGATTTCAGCTACTCTCATTTAAATGTTCAGAACAGTTTTAATATCTCGTTTTTAGATAATTGTAACTTTCTGAAGATTGCATGATTTCATACATTGGTTTTGATGCAGGGGAAAAAAAACAAACCAACTTTTAGCAAGCAGCCTTCAGTGTACAAAGGAAAAAAAAAAGGCTATGGTGATGTAAGATGCTTGAGATCAGATCCAGGAACAACCTTGGTATCTTTTTCAGTCCTTGCAGGTCATTTATTGCACCATGACCTCAGAGCACTAAAGATTACAGTTTTTCTGGCCTGATGTCTCCCAAATGTCACTCAAAAGTTCTTCTGTGTCCAGAGCACTTTTATTATGCAAGCCCCAATTCAAATGCTGGAGGTTTTACGTTCGTTTTGTTTATTTGTTGGGGTGGTTTGTTGTTTCTGTTTAGTTTTTTTAAAATTTGTTGTTCAGAAAAACTTATCATAAGATCTTTAAACTAAGATGATGGTATTACAAAATGGCCAGCTACAATTTCAGCTCTGTCTTTCCAATACTGTGATACCTCTGAGTCAAACACTTTAATCCTACATGACAGGAAGAATCAAACTGTTCCTGTTGCCCTTCTGTCTTTCCTGGATATGTAAAAGTCTATCCAAACTTTAATGCACTGAAATCTTTACTGTTACATTTCTTTTATTGTAAGTGTTTTTAAAATAATGGACTTACCAAGAGCTGAAACAGCTGGTATGGTTGAAATATGCACTAAAATAGGCAAGATGCTTTTTGCAGTGTTTGGTACCCTTTATATTACTTTCTTATGAGGATCTGAATTACATAATTTAAGAGAATTTAAAAATATTTTATTATTTCTGCTTCTAGTAAAGTTGTATGAGTATTTTGCTCATGGTGTCTCTGTTAGCATGAAAAATATCAAACTTCTCTTGTCTCAACGCAGATTTTTCAGCTAGCTGCCTGCATTTTGGTTTTGCCTCACTGGTCTTTGTTAATGGCACAAGTTAAAGCTGACTGTATAATTTTTCACCAAGGGTGAACCGTTCAGCTCCAAGGAAAAGCTAGACAGTGGGAAAGCCACCCAACTCTATTTGCTCCACTGCAGCAAGGCTGTGGTACATCTGCTCAAAAATCCCCTTCCATGCATTTTGCAGGTCTTTTCAATGATAATGAACCAAGATATTGCTACTGTGCACTTTGATTGTTTCCTGCACTTTTCTCTCCTGTAGTGGGAGGTGTAAATCTAAATGTGACTTTCAACATTCTCCACTCTGTCTGATGGGGATTTTTTTATTTGTCACATTTCTGCCCTCTGTGACTACAGTGATTTGTTTCTTTTCTGTCCTTCTGAGAGTAATGCTATGTGATGTTGATTTGAAGAACTGGCAGAGAGGCCAGTCGTCCATTTATCTCAGGGAGGACATTGGAACTAAATCATTACTCAGCTGCTGAAGTAAAGGAATTGTGCAGGAGCTGCTCAGCAGGGAGGACTGCAAGCTTGTTCCCAAAACAGTCTGTCTTACTGAAAAGTAACTGCTGTGTGAATGAGGCCCTGTTCATCATCCAAATAAGTGAAAAGACTGTTCTCTGATGCATCTCAAGTGCTTACTAACATGAACCACTCAGAAAATAGGGTGTATATTTCCAAGGGAAATCAGGGATCATTTCTGATCATCATGTTTGCTTAATTCACAATCTTTGGACACATTTGGAAAAGCTCTACTTCATGGATGTCAATTTGCAGTTTATGAAGCTGTGATGCCAAGTGTAGTGTTTCTGTAGTAGGTCATAATTCAACATTCTGAGTACACAGCAGTGTGCTGTTGATGCTCAGCCCCAAGAGAGGGGGTGGGCAAAATATCTGAATCTGATTTCCAGGACTGACTTCAGCAAAGGAAAATGTAAATAAACTGTGAGCTTTTATATCTTTCACAACAAGGGTTTCTTCCCTCTTTATTCCTCTTCTCCTCTATGGGAAATAGGGCTTTTTCTGCATATTGCTGCATGCCATCCTTTCATGTTTTCACTTCTAAAGACTTTTTCTTCCAGATTTTTCATCTATTAGGTTTGCATATGCAGTATTATTTAATCCCAAGAAAGAGAAAAGTGTTTGATTTTCATAGTTTTAAGATCTGAATGTTGTCATTTTGGGGCATCTACTTACCTTTTGACTAGGAAAGTTTCCAAAGTTTACATGTTCAGTTCCTCTTTCCAAAATTACTGGGTACATCTATCTGAGATACAGTTATATTTTGAAAAACGACTTCTTCATAAAGAGGAGAATAAACAGCAAATAGCCAATGATTTATTTTGCCTCTTGAGCTTCAGTGTTTGAAGATATTTTTTATCTGGGAACAATGACTCAGGTAATGTAACTAGAATTATTAATGAGTTATGGATGATTTTAAGCTCTTTTTATTCTGTATTAGTAAAAAGAAGACCAATGAGACTTTTAACAAAACATAAGTTTAATTGCCTGAACTTCATGAGGAGCAGTCATTCACAATTAACATGTGACAAAAACATTGAAATTGAGGGTTCCAATGTCAGAAGATTAAAAATAATGCTTCATAATTTTACGTAATATCTCCTCAGCAGTTTGGAAAATGGACATGTAAATGTGCTAAACATATTTAAAAGATGTGATGCCAAAGGGTTATGATGAAATGCAAACCCAGTGCACAGGCTTGGTTCACCAGCATTGGCTTTTGTATGTATCAGCAAGCTGAGTCAGATTTTGGAAACATTTAACTTCATGCTTATTCTCTTGAGGTTTTGAGGGTTGGTTTTGGGAAAAGAGTAACAATATTCTTTTTAAATGTGGTCTCAGTACTTAGATTTTGTAAGACGTAGGACAAGTAATTTTAGTTTTACCATCCACGTTGTTCTCAGTAGTGTTTTCCATGCTGCGTTTGCTAAGCAAATTCTACCTGTGATAAATGTAAGCAGTGAGGGATGGAAAAATATTCAGAATTTGAAACTTGTTCTGCAATGATTTCTCACCTAATCATCGTTATGTTTTTTGAGAACTGTCTCTGAAATAGAACTCCCTATAGAGGCAGTCACTTATATGCATTACTAACTCATGTTACTTGATTTTTGTGATTTTTCCCAAGATAAGAAATTGGGGGAGGAACATTGCTGCTTAAATTTTATTCAAACTAATCAATCAGAACAGAAAATGAAGACATTATTAACATTCAAACTGCATTTTCACATCCCACAGACATGTTTTTTATTATTATGACTAACTGTGTCAGCAGTCAGACTAGACATAGACTCATTGCCAATTAATATAAAAATTCCTTTCTTTGATTTACTAGGAGAGACTGAAGGGACAGAATTGTTTTATTTTAGTTCATGCATTTCCTTTCCCCAGGCTTCACCTGATTGAGGTATTTGCTCTCTGTGGGTCAGTGTGTTTTAAAGTTATTAATTACTTCACTTCAATCTATGATACTTAATTAAAGCTTTAAACAAAAATAAATTGGTTGTGTTTGGTGAAAACGTTGTCAGTCAGATGGGATTTTAGCAGCACAATAGAGCCGATACATTTGTTTTGTTTATAGCAATACTGAATGACCTTGAAGTGTTCATCTGGCCAATGTGGACTCTTTAAGATAAGAACCCAATTTCTTTTCTTCTCTTTACCTGGGTTAGGATTAACAGTCTGCATTATCAAAAGGATATTCGTACATGACAAGCCTACAGATATTTCTTCCTTTACTTTGCTTACTGTCACTTAGAGCCAGCATGAAGGCACTCTCAGCAGAACTCAGGTATTTGACTGCAGCTCTGGCTGAACAGAGAAGATGGTAGCTTTAATATTCACCCTTCAAGATCTGTTATTGCATTTCTTAAAGTTTCATTGTGTGACTGACCGAACAATGCTGTTGTTCTGTTGCTCGGAGAGGCAGAATTCTGAAATGAAAAAGTTATTAGATTGAAACAGACATTTCCCTGCATCCTTAGAACAGAGAGCAACCAGATTAAGAGTTAGGTATTAAGCTCTTCCAACCCTCTCTCCTTTGCTGGAATGATTAAAGTCCAGAGGACTTTGTAGCTGGTATCATTTAAAACCAGCTGGGCAAGTAAAGCATTTTCAACATGCCACAAGATATTCTGCCCTTTTCTAGACATCAGTGATAGCTACTCTGCTATTTCTATGCTTTTCAGTTGCCAGCCAGGACTAGGAACACATGTTCTTTCTGTAATAAAAATAGAAACATTTCAGTAAATAACTCTACTATAAACTACATTTTTATCCCAAATTCCACATTTAGGCAACATACCGTGGTGTCCTAGTTTTCACCCAGCTGTTTCTGTAAGGTAATTCTCTGAGAACAGAACTTGCTTTTGATATCCTAGAGAGACTTTTCTACCTTTAGATGCTCTGTTTTCTTTGGAATAACTACTCTGGTCTTGTGAGGTGCTTCCTCCCATCTTCCTCCCTTCTGTAGTTCAAATGCACTCCTCTAAAGGCAGTATATGAGCCAAAGTTTTCTCCTGCTTATATAAAACCAAATGTTAAAAATGAATTTTAAAAAGGTCATTGTTTGGGCTATGAGTGCCAATCTGATATAGATGTTACTCAAAACTGAACACAGGCATATGCCCTTTTGGCTAAGATCAAATTTAGCTCTGGTTTAATATCTGATTTATCTTACTTTTAGCATTTTCTAGGTTAAAGCTTTAAAAAAATGGTATGTAATTTTCAATAACTTTTTTTGTGCTGTGTACTCTTGAAGTTCTGGTAACCAGCTTTTGAGATGTATTTATGTGTATTTATTCACTGTAAGTTGAAAACTCTTACAACCCCAACATTCGCTAGTCTGTAAACAACTGCATGGTATCACAGCTTGCTATCCTGCTGATCCTGAAAGACAAACCTTCTCCTTGTACCCTGATATTTTCTATGTGTATGATCTTCACACTAGGAACACTCTGGAGGTTCAGATTGTCAATATGTACCTTGCTGTTGGAAAATGCTCTCTCTGGGCTCCCGGGACTGCTAATGCTCAGGAAGCAGGCTGAGCTGAAGCACTCACAGGCACAGAGGAAATACAAAGCAAGGAGCTGAAAAAGGAAATGGAGAAACAGAAAATGCATGAAAATATTACCCTCCAAGTCATATATTTGTGTCACGTGGAGCCTTTTCTGCACAGATTTGGTAGGCCCTTTAGTGGAACCTATAGCTCTCTGGCAGGAGGAGAGGCATAATGTCAATTTGTCTGAGTCAGAGAGCCAGTTTAGTGGAGCATGAATTTGCAGTGTACCTGAAAGGGTAGGCATGGATATACAAGCAGAATTTCTTGTTTATATTCCCATTGAGTGAGAGAGATTTTCATAGAGATTTTATTGCATTCAGCAGAGATTCCTAACACAGGAAAGTCTTGCACAAGGTATGCAAGTCCGTGGCTTCATTGTATACTTGGCTGAGTTACTGAATATTAAATATTTTGTGTACATGGAAGCACTGAGAAAAGATGCACAGAGACACATAAACCTAGGTATGTATTTTTTGCATCTGCAAATTTTTCTTGGGTGTTGAGAATATAGTCTGCTTTATTTTTTCAGAAAATATAGGAAGTTGGAAAATAATATAAGCACCATACACTAAGGAAAAGCAGACCGTATACAGCCAGTCCAGAAAAATGAAACTCATGACTGTGAGAACTTTTTAAAATTGTGAGATATTTGTAGTGGTTCAGCCTGTGCAAAACAGATCAATAAATTGAAAGCTGTTGTTCAGCAAAAGCTTGATCAGTTCAGGTTTGCAATTATCTTTGACTCAGTAATTACATCACTCTGGATCCTTTCTACCTGTCCCATCCTCTGACAATTACTTTATATCCCTTAGTGTCACAACATCATATCTTAAATTAGTTGATAATGACTTTGCTAGGGTCATATCTTGCATTTTATAACCTGTTTCCTATTTTGCATCTCTAGTGTGGGCCTCATGACACTGTGTAATGTTAATAAATTCCCTTCCAATTTAGAATCTCTACCTGTTTGATTCATAACAGTGGCATTTGTGTGTTTATGAACGTCATAACCCAAGTGACATGTAACAGGCAAACATACTGAGGCTGTAAAAAATTTGGTTTCATTAAATATCTTGGATATCAGTGAGACTTTTCATTATTTGATGCAAGACCTTCAAATGACCTAATTTAAAATTTACATAGGTAAATTTTCTTAGTCATGTTCATTTTTCCCATGCAGTGAGTGCTTTACCTTTCCAAGACTCTCAAACCAGGGAAGGAGCGATCAGCTTGTGAAGAATAATATCCTCAGCATATCTGAGAGAGTCGCATGCAGAAGGCCTCAGTTATTTTAAGCCCATGCTTTTTCCCTAGAAGTAGCAGACCTGCTGTGAGGAAGTTGACTATTATGGGAAGTGGGTGCCAGTGGACAGCAATGTGGATAAAGGTGTTAGCAAAACAGCATGGCCAGGTATTTTCTCGATTCCCAGGGTGCAGGAGCAGCACTGCTGCTGGCCAAAGGCTCAGGTCAACACTCTGGTGTTACCCATATTCTGGTTGCTGGCTTTACAAATCCCATTGCATTGACAGAGGGGTCAGTCCTCTGAAGGTGCTGACATATGATAGGGGATGCTGACATTACCAGTGCTCCCCTAACAGAAGGCAATATGTGGGTGTGAAGTGGGCTTAGAGAACATAAGCTCTGTACAAACACTGTGCTCTTTCTGCAGGTTAATCAGGTCTTTAATAAAAGACCATGAAAATGTCAGCAGTCTGAACAAATAAACCAGAATTGTAACTGAGTGTTCATTCAAACAAAGAAACAGAAACCCTTTTTTTATTAATGTTCTTTGCAGAGGGAGAAAATGGGTTGGAATTCTACTTAGAAAATGTATATTTTAGAAATATTAGCTATAAATTTCATAACAAAACTGAATATACATTACACATTAATCTTAAAGAGATGATCACACTTTACGCCTGCAGTACTCATTTTTTAATGAAAATTTTTTCTTGGTAAACAGATTAAATAAATAGAAGAATTAACTAATTAAGCAACCCTCAGTATAGGATTAATTGAGAGATGATAATGACAGGAGAGAAAAGATGATAATTTTTGTATAAAGAAAAAGGCCAATCATTTATACTTCTGGTCAGAAATATAAAATGCACTTTAGCCAACCTTTTCTTGCAGGTAGTGGTGAAATACAGTTATGGATGGAAATAAATTTTTCTGAGTACTGAGCGGTCTTAAAAGATCCCACTCTTGTATCCTGAATTCTGTAATAGATATAACTAATTATCTTTCCAGTTAGTCTAATACCCATGACACTAAGGGGCTGAGGGAGATTTATGTGTGTTCGTTTTTTGTGAAGGTTATTTTTTAAAATCATATTAAAACCAGCTGACAAGCCAGTTTGTTTGCTTGCTCTTCTTATAACACTTCTCTCACTATTTTTAAAATACTGTAGTAAATTTTCTTTGGGCTTGCTTACCTGTAAAATAAGGTTAATATAATGACATATGTCCTAATCACTGGAAAGTAGGTTGAAAGACAGGAAAGCTATACACTTTGTACGCTGCAGATAGGTGGAAATACTGTTGGTAAAGCAAGATGGATTAAATTGCAGCAAGGGACATTTACATTTAATATAAGGAAAAACATCCACTCTTTAATATGGAGGACATGAAGCATTGGAACAGAAAGCCTAGCCATACCTTGTAATTTTTATTTTTTTCAAGAACTGGTAAGACAAATATTAGGAATGACAGTCACGTCTGATCTTTCTCTGGAACTGGGGATCGACTGTGTAACCTTTGTAGAAGAATGAGTGTAGAAGGAATCATGCATCACGTATCTAAAAAGACTGATGAGGAAGTCAGTATGCACTTCATCATTTTTCACTGTATGAAATGGTTTCTGCCTTGTTTTTTTTTCTTTCTTTTCATTGTTTCCAGATGAAATGGAACAGGGTTTCCTAGATTCTATCATTCTGGGGCGTTGTCAAAGTTGATCATACCTGCAGAACCATGACCACATCTTCTGGATCCTCCCTGTGCTCTCAGATTTGCCTCTATTTGTATTGTTCAGCTGGAGATAAGGTTAAAAAGAAGATTTATACTTAGTAATGCAAGGTTAAGTCTAACTAACATCTTGTTTTGGCAAGGCTTCTCCTCCTTTATATGCTCAGCTCTAAGCTCTGGGTTTTTTTGGTGTTTTTTGACACAGGTGTGGTGTAGTGCCATCATGTGGATTCAGGATGGGTGGAGGTAGAAAACTGGCTTGAAGGACAAAAGCAGGTGAGGGGTGAGTGTGCAGGTAGTTTCAATCACCACAGCCAAAGAAATTACTGTGTTATTCTAGATTATCAGGTTCTGAATAGCCAGTCCTCCAATATTTCTTGAATAGTGAGCATCATTCAATCTAGTAAACTGTAGAAGTAATAAAAATATATAATTGTAATCCAGAATTTGTCACAAGCAAAACTATAGGTTAAGAAGAATTCTTTGTAAAGTGCTCTTTTCCTTTCCTAAATGCCTTCTTTTGTTGCATATCTATGATGCTTATTGCATGATCAGTGTAGGTTGGTATACTTGCAAAAAAGTTTTGTTCTTTGCATGATAGTCTCCTAACTAAGCTCAGCAGCATAAATAGTGCTGATTATGCCAGGGCAGTGGAGTCTAGAGTGGGACAGAAAAGAGAGATACACAGAACAGTTGTAATTGAGATTATCAACTGCTTTTTACATGGAAGCAACTAAGTCTGGAATGGGGCTTTGCAAGTAGTCCCCTAAACTGGACCATATTTTGCAGAATCTATTAAATAAAAAGACATAGAAGAGATCACCAAGTGATATGTGAATTAACATATAATGTGATGCATTGTGTTGTAATTGCCTCTGGAAGACAAATGCTTTATTTTTTGCCATGTAGAAAATAGCAATGCATATTTTGAAACTTTGTAATCAGTTAAAATAGCAGTCTGGAATTCATGCAACAACAGCTTAAAACCCTTTAATACCCATATGGTTAGATAGGTAAACTGCTGTTGGGTAGCTGATTCAGCTTGCTGAGTCTGGACCAAAGCATAAGAAGGTTTTCATCATCATTAGTCTTTGCAGAAAGGTGTTTGAGTGTCTAACAGAGTTCCTGTTGGGTACTGTCGCTGTCATTGAACACATTATCCAGACATTAATGTTGATAGCTTTGCCAGTGTGTTTATGAGAAAGGCCAAAATCTGAAGAGGCACAGACTAAACTAAGTCCTTCCTTCCTTCCTTGTTATGGCCTTGATACTGTACGTGAATAGGAAACCTATTATTACCTCTGCAGTGCCTGTCTTATGGATTAATAGCAGAATTTAGCCTCCCTGCATGTCAACATGCACTACTCTCTCAGCAGCAATAAATTCACACAAAGGTACCAGCAGTTCACCAAAAACATTGAGTTCTGTGCTCTTTTGTTTCACCTCAGGTGCACTATGCCTGAGATTTCATATGAGTGAGTCTGCTTGATGACTAGTACAAGAGAGAAGCCGCATTACTGCTTTAATTACTTATAATGAAGGATCACGGGATGGTGATGTCATCATTTTAAGGCTGGCTATGTCTAAGTGCACTGCCAGGAAGAGGAAAGTTGAATGATGATTTATGTACCTTGGACAAAATTCAGGTAAAAACCACTTCAAAAATGTTAATTATTTGAGGTCATTTTCTATTACATAGGATCTGTTCTTTAGAATTTCTTCCAGGTTAATAGTGTTCAGCCTGGGCTGGTTTCACAAGAAAAAGCATCAACTGTGTGGGGGGAGGGAAGAGAAAGAGAAAAGGGTGTGATTTATCGATGTGCACTTTGCTATTTGTCACTAACAAAGAGATGGTTCACAAATGTCTCAGACTCAAAGCTGTGATCTGTCAGAACTGCTGAGCTGGGGAAATACTACCACTAAGTAAAAATAGATTGGTCAGCAGTTGCAGACTTATCTGTAAGCAGGTCATCCCATACTATCTGCATGTGCAGCAGGCAGACCATTTTGCTGGGTTAGGAGTAAGGTAACTTTGTTGCTATGTTGTGCTTATCAATTAATGGTTTTAATTAGTTACATCATTGACTAATAAAAACCCTCCCTCATTAATTGATTTTTTTTTCCTGATCTGGCTTGCACTTGCTTTATTATGAGGTGATTTTTCATTTGAAATAAATATTATCAAAGTGCAGAAGGTTTTTGTCACTTCTGAGGGAGTGGAGGAGTAAAAGTGTGCAGAGACGAAGGAATACTGACATCTGTCTGGAAAAAAAATATTAAAGGTACTACTGATCAGTGCTAGTCTGATAAAAAATATTTGAAGGCTCTGTGAAATAGTTGTGAGGGTCCCCACATTTTTTGAAGTTTACTTCCCCTTGCAAAAAAAGCAACCTTTTTTAAATGATAAAAGGGATTTGGTTTAATATTATAAATATTTTAACACTTCTCATATGCTTTGTGATAATGTTGATTGCATAATCTGTAAATACTCTTATACTTATTAAACAATAAATCTAATGCTTATTTACAGTTTTCTTAACACCTCAACTCCAATACAGTTTTATATATGTATGTGTATATATATGTGTGTGTGTGTGTGTATACATATAAACATCATAGAATCAGAGAGTATCCTTAATTGGAAGGAACCCACTCTTGGCCCTCACAGGACCATCCCTAAGAGTCACACCATGTGCCTGAGAGCATCAACCAAATGCTACTTGAACTCTTGAAAAAGCAAATTGTTATCATGGGTAGTTATGTGCATATGAATTTGTTCATCATAAGCCTGAGGCAAGCTTTGCTGTGGTTAGCAGATCCCATCACAGTAAACAAGTGGTGGCAGTGACTTGGCTCATGAGATCCTAATCCATACATGTATGTCATTATAGCTATAGTGATAGTATCTCTGGAGTGGTAAATACACTGTATGTGTCACAGGAATGAGCTTGTAGAATGTGTGGAAACACTGGAAGAGCATCTTGACTAAGTTGACCAAGACTTGCAGGGAAAATGGACTGAGTTGTATAGTACATGATGGGTTGTAGGACTTTGGAATGCTGGGCTGGAAAGTGTGAGCCTTGAATAAGAGTCTAAGCAAAGGAATTTCTCCTGGCATATGGACCAGGATCTGGTTTTATTTTTCTTCATCTCAGTGGCTTTATATTGTTCTAGCATTGAATAACTTTATGTTCCAGTGTCTGTCATTGACCATGTTGGCTGTTTCCCTTGATTGAGAAAATGTTCCTGCTTGCTTGTCTTGAGAAAAAAAATATTAGACCCAGAGCACCAACAGAGTAATGTGACTGCAGTTCTCCAATGACTATTGTGGGTACATCTGCAGGCCCAGAAATCCAACACCTGCAGGATCAGAGTGAATTACACATTTATGATTTTCAGAGAATAGAGATTTAGTGAGAAAACATCAAACTGACTTAAGATGTAGCAGCCTGGTAACTGATTGTCAGCCAGGTCATGCAGTGGGTGTTTAGTGGTGGCTGTACATTGCAGGGAATGAGGAGTGTACACAGATAAGCTTACCTGGGGCTCCCTGCCAACTTCCAGCTGACAAGTAAAACTTTCCTTGGTCTCCTCCTTCCTGTCAAATGCTGCGGTCCTGGTCTCTGCTCCTAGCTAGTGACTCTGGACAGCTCACTTTGTATCACAGACCACCTTTGGGGTCTCTAATTGCAAATGTGTTTTTCAATGACTCCCTTTTGAGATGAATAATAATAATGATAATGGAGAGCATGTGGTTAATGTTCATGCAACACTAAGAGAAACAGACATGAGTTATTTCCATGAACAAGTCTGTATTTCTATTACAGAAATATAAATCACAAGCTTATTTTGCACTGGAGCAACAAAAGCAAACTATGTTCTTCTAATACTTGCAGTCAACTGTTTTCTGGCATCTGTCTAGAAAGTAGTTGAAGCACTTTTACTGCAGCAGCTATGCAAGTAAGTAATAGTCCATGCCTGCTAAGATACTGTAGCTCTGCTTTTTGGTACCTGATGGTTTAAATGTCTATTGTTAGCCAAAGGTTCTTGAGCCAGTAGCTAATGAATTGCTTTCTGCACAGGGAGAGCATTACAGTAATTCTAATACGTGTGCAATATTTCCAGCTCCAAGTCTTTGCTAAGCTTTAGATCACCCTTATGCAAAAGCAGCGAAGCAGGTGATGTGTGAAAGGGAAAACTGTCACTGCCAGACCCTGTGCTTCAGAGCATGTCCACTCACACACTGGAGACACTGAGCAGCTGCCTCAGCCAGGCTCTGAGCTAAACTGGCTGGTGACAAAATCACTGGGTTTATTCACTGGAGCCCGGTGCAGCTCATGAAACCCTCTCCTACTAGCTGTGGAGTCAGCGTTTTTACACTATGCAAGGGGGAAAAACGTTGAACAGGAGGCACATTCTATTTGGGGAAAAAATTTACTCTGTTGCCTTTACCTTTAAACTCAGTGAAAAGTCCTGTCCCAAATGTTGCAAGCTCTGACACCTGGGACTGGCTTTAGATGCTGACTAAGGAGACTGCAGGCTGAGCCATATGTGAGCTGCTTGCTGATTTGTACTGGGTCATGGATGGCAGCAAAGCAACTTTCTCAGGTTCATTGCCGAGCTTGGAGCAATAAGGCCACTCCTGTGGGCTCTGTCAACAGCAGCTCTGGGCCACTCTGCCTGACACTTTGCTCTGTGACTTGTGGCCAGTCTGTAGCAACCAGCACCAAAGGCTAGAAATAAGGTGGGCCTGAGACCCTAATTTCCTCAGGAGGCAGATTCTGGTAAGCCCTATGCAAGTAAGACATCTTAAGTCAATCCTGACATTTCACTCAACATTTGTGCTGGAAAGGTGGCTGTTGGACAGGGCACTGACAAGGACTGAGCTTGTCCTGCCCTGAGGGTGTCCTCCTGAGGAGCATTCACTTCTCCCATGCAGTGATGCATGTTCAGGTGCATGTCCTTAGTCCAGGTCCCTTCTCTGTGCCTCATGCAAGCCCTTGTGCTTTTATGTCTGTATTATACAGTCTTCAGGGAAGCACTCGAACACTTGGTTGCAAAAGGCTCATACGCAGACAGAGAAATTACACAGAGAAGTACAAGATGTAGACAAGAAGAACATCAACCTCAAAGTTCAGGGAGGAAGTTGGAAGTACAAACAAAAAAAAGTTCAGAGGACAAATCTTTAGTGTGATCTCATAGTGGAGTTGTTTTGAATTCCGACTCATGTAGGATTGTGTAGTGACATTAAGTCACCCTGCTTAAGTTCTGAGTCATCTTTATGAAGTCACCGCAGGTTTCTTATGGCAATAATCAATAAAAACTTCTTTACAGTCTTATTTCAAGCATTTTCTGGAGGGAAAACTATTTTCAGGAGTTCTCTCTCATGGGTAATGACAGGAAGTTTGAAGAGGATAGGTGTATTGCTGACACAGGTACAATGGCGTTTCAGGATGTATTTAAAAAGACTGGATTAGATTCACAATGAGTGTACAGAGCAAATCAACTTTGTCTGAAAACATCCAGCAAAAATAGTTTGATTAATATTGTAGAGCAAGACTCCTATGCTAACAGCCACAAATTTGGGATCTGTGGGACACTTAGGTAAGGTTAAATCTTTGACATCCAAAATGGAAGATGTTAAGGCAGTAGGTGCTTTAAGATTACTTCTGGGTTGTGATTTGAGGTTTTTTGTTTAACAGCTTAGAAGAAGCTATTACTCTTAACTTCACGCTCTGATAATGTGGTTCCAGTTGGTTTGTGCTAGAGTCTCCTGTCATTCTCTGTCTATTTAAACTTCAAGTTCCCAGCGACTTGGAAATCAGTTCTGACAGAGCAGGCATTCTTGTTTCCAGTCTTCTACAGACCAAGATGTCAGCAGGTGACAACCAGTGTTTCCTTAATATAGTTAACAAGGTTCAAAGGACTTAATCCATGGCCCTTTCTTGTGAATGTCTTACTATTCTGACACTGTTGCCCACTAGCACCTTAGGCAGTGGGTATTGAGAGCTGTCAGCTTAATGTCTGACATTGTACTTCAATGTAGACTGCTTAATTTCATGTCCTCTAATCTGTGGAATCTTGTTAAGAATTATTGTGTTAGGCATGCAAAATGAAGTAGAACTGCAACACTCGCTTAGCTTCTTAGAAGACTCTATTGAGCCAGTCTCAAGTACTTTTAACCTGTGCTTTTCTCTTGTTTCCTGGCCAGTGGCATAGAAAGCTATGTATGCTCTGCTTCAAACAGGCAATTTTTTGTTTAATTTGATTTGACATTAAGTATCTTTTCCATGTAGATATACAGCAGCCTCTGATAAAAAAGTGCACACAACACCACCTCTACCACAGATCCCAACAGAGCGCCAGTGTGGCTGGGGACTGCACTGGCTGCACATGCCAAAACCTTGTATGTCCGCACCCCTACAACTCTGGTCTAGGACCTTACTTCTTACAGTGTCCATCATTATTAGTTAGAGGCATAGCTGCTTTTTAATATACCAGACATCCCTTTCATTCAGAGATGCCTTATGCAAAGCATTTGCTGTGGAATCAGTATAAAAAACTTAAGACAAAACCACCTTCCCCACGGGAGCACTTCCTCAGCACATGTTGATGAAATATGTCAAGACTCTCTAAATTGACTTCCTAGGTTCACTGAATGGTTTCCCTTTCAATCACAATCTTTTGTCCTGTCTGTGCCTTAGTTGTATGTATTTTGTTACTCCTTCAATGGTTGATTTATTGGTGGAGAGACCAGCTGTGCCTAGTTTACATGAGCTGTGATGTAGGAGGCCTGAAAAGGTCTGGTTTAACTTAGAAATATTGGAGCTGTAAAATTGATGATTGCAGGTTGATAGAGGACAGAATTACCTGAGTTGTTTACCTGGATCAGTCCAACTAGTTTCCCCCAGGTGTTAACTGACCAGTGTAGAAAATGTAATGGAAAAAAAGGCCATTTCAAGTTGCATCTCATGAATTTTGTTTGTTAGAATCTAAGGGACAAAGTCAATATTTCCAAGTTTTCTCTTCCAATTATTGAGTGGTGACCCTGCTCCACAACTATTGCCCTTCATCAAACAGCAATATTTCCAAGTTTTCCAATTATTGAGTGGTGACCCTCCTCCACAACTATTGCCCTTCATCAAACACCACTTTGTGAAGCCTTGCTTATACTCACTGAGCTCTTAGTTTTAGTTAAAAGCTGCTGTATGTGCTAACAAAACTGAAACAGCTGTGTTGAATTGCTCTGAGTTGCAGTGGTAAGAAACAATAACTGTTTCCATCATATATGCAGCTCCAGAGAAACTCCAAGAAAGACAAATATCTCTGAGCTAAAATACAGGATGCTCCACAGCCCAAACAAACAGAAACAGACTCCGAGTAGCTGAACTGACCATGATGACTTAAAAAAGAAACTGCCTAGCTGTTGATAATAGGAGACACACATGACTGTCAGCTCATCTCGTAATACGCATAAATTAAAAATACGCTGGTAACCTACTTTTGCTTAGCTGCTTTAGGTACTTAAAATTTCTCTTGTCTTTCTCCCCTGGGCTCTGATTCCTGCTCTTTAAGGCCATGCAAGTCAAGGCACAAAGGAATAGTAGAATGAGCTTCTAAGGGTTTGTATTATTTCTATGTATGTGTGTAAAGGTAGGGATAATTTCACCAAAACAGAAATCTATCATTCCTTCTATCTGAAAATGAGAAAAATAAATATGAAATTGTCCTCAGTGATTTCATTGCAACACTAAAACAAAAAAAACCAAAACTCTGTTACTTTTATAACCTTTGAAACACATATTTTACACTGGTAAGAGTTCTGTTTACTGTTATCGTGTACTGTTGTCACTGTTTTTACTAGGGAAAGTGCAAGGTGCAAGTCAGAGCCTTGTGCTATGTAATGGGTAACTGGACAGAGACCCTGTCTCCTCTCCTTAAATAAACCTTATGTAAGATTTTGCACTTTCATATAGGTAAGCGTATCTTGCAGAAAAGAGATGGTGTCAGTATATACTATGGAAAGCTGTCATGACCTGGCATTTTGAACAGGGACCTCAGGGAAGAGAGGTTTGTTCCCATTTCCTTGAAAAATCAATCCACATCTGCCTGTGCATTAAGCCTCTAACTAAAAGAACTTGCACCCTCAGCACTTTCTGAAGACTTTCTGGTAAATCTCCAGAGTGTTCCGTTTGACCAACATGTTCTCCACTGTACAGAGCCTTAGGGCCATGCAGGATGTTAGAGGGTCAGGGACCTTGTGCTACAGGGTGAATCCCTACTGGGCTGGCCAAGACTTAGCACCCCTCACTTTGCTTTTTATTTGCCATGATGATTTTGAGAAATTTCTAATCCTTTTAAAGTTCAAATTTTGATCAAATTTCAATGTTAAAGAACAGATATGAATTATGGCATTTTTTTTTGCTGTGCGTTATTCTTGTTTTGGGGGTTGTCTTCTGGGTTTTTTTTTGCTTTTTTAGGAAAACCAGGTTGAACTAATATGCTTGGCATCTTGGTCATAGTTACCTATTGTAATGAGTACTAAAGATTCTTTTCCTTTTAAATAGTTGTTTTCGGCCATTTAAAATCTTGTTATAACTTATGCAGCACTCAGTGTGGCTCCATGTGGTATAATTTTAATTTTAAAAAGTTCTAGGAAATTACATACTCAAAAAGCCTACATTCAAGAACAGTATAATAGCATTAGGCATAAAACATAATACGTAAAACATAAATAAGGTGTATCTTTTCAATCCGAATTCACCCCCTTTGTTCAGAGTGTTTGTACATGTAATTGTATATCCTTGCATTTACTGGACTCTGGGCTTACTCAATGCGCAGAAAACAAGAATTCTTCGTGAGTCTCAGGTATGTTATTTTGAGGTTATGTCTTTGGGTTGAATCCTAGGAATTTACGAGTTCCAGCAGCAGTTCTGACACATTTGTTGTAGCTGTTCCTGAATGAGACTTGTAAGGCATACCAGTGAGCAAATAAAAAATGCATGGGGCAATCTCAGTTCAAACATTTCCTCACAGGCAAGCTCTCGATTTCAGTTTTAATGTAATGCTCTTTAAATGTAGAGACCTTGTGCATGTGTAATAGAAAAACACATCCTGTTAGATCAATGGAACACAGGGGCAAACGTGCCTCTATAAACCATGGTGCAAATGAAGATGTGTGACCTATCTGAGTGCTCTCTTTATGGTCATGATACCATATATTTAAAGTTACAGTACAGTGAGAATCCAGATCTCTGGAATTACCCTAGGATCATATTTCCTGGTTTCTAGTGATTACGATTTAGTAACATATGGTGCTGAAAGTAAATCAGATTATGTAGATCATTTAACCCAATACAGGTTAACTTAGAGGTGAAGTCCCTTATAAGTCCTGATTCTGATATTTTTATACTAATTCCTATAATGACAAAATTAATTGTTATTCCATTGATTGTGATCTTCTCTTCATTAACTTTGGTGTGCCTTCATGCTTGTAACTGAATGATGGTCATGATTTTGTCGGTTCTTCCCTGACAGCATTTCACCTGATGATTTTGGAGACTGAAAACTCTCAGGTCACCATTTCCCCTGATGGCATTGGGGCTAACCCACCAGTAACATGAGTTATAGTGTCTCTATTCTGAACCTATGAAAGCTTGAAAGAAGTGAGGCCCTCTCGTTGTTACTATGGCATGTACTGAACCTTGCTGTGGGTGGCAGGAAGAGTAGCACTGCTGGGAAGTCTCTCTTGGCTCCCTCATGCAAAGCTGGCTGTGCCTCTTCTAAGGAGCACTGAGACAAAGTTAGACCTGAGAAGATTTTGGAGCTTAGCTGTTGAACTTCAAGTATAGGAGATTTGATACTGCTCATGAAAGATATACTTTTTTCAGTCCAATTTAACTGCTTTTCATACTGAAACCCAAATATTTATATATTTTGAGTTAGTTTCTCTACCTTATTAGTTATTTGCAAAATTATGATATTTGAAATGTCTTTTCTACATTTGCAAACTACATTTGCTTTTCAGGTTTGAAACTTCTAGGGTATAGTGTGGTTATGTTTTCAAGTTCTCTGCAGCCAAGAGTAATAAGGAATGAAAAAATAAAGTGAAAGCTCAGCTTCACAAATATTTACTGGTCATTTAGGATGTCTCACAGCTTTATCTGGCCATTACTATTTTTAATTAAGTTGGTACTGGAGTGTTTTTTAAGGTCACCTGCAAACTTCAGAAATAGTTGTAGTGGGTAAATCTGACTGTACCTTGGACAGAATCACTCTCCAACACATTCACCTCCCCCAGGTCACTGTAGGGGTACTGCTGCTGGCAGGGAGCGGGAAGCTTGCCTTGGTCATAACCCAGGCTGGAACTTCATGAACTTTATGAACAGTAGGGAATTTAGGTTACACATCTCTCATGTGGGCTGTTACATTTGACACCAGATTCTAAGAAACTAGGATGAAAATAACATTTTATTGTTATGATCACAGTAGTGTATTATCTGCTGGAAATGGACCTGGAGAAGAGTCAACAAAGGATGTTTTCTATTTTGTTAGCTGGTTTTAATTTATCAGCTGCCAGTTTCAATGTATTTCTCTAACTTTTGTTGGAAAAGTATCTACCCCCTACCATTCAGATTCTGATGGGGGCTGTGTGAACATCCTTATGCGTGATCATAACATTTCCAGGCAGATCCCAAACATTTGTTTAAAAGCTAGAAAAATCCAGCCTTCAAAGTTCAGAAGAACTTTACTGCTCATACTGATGTGAAGAGATTTGTCGCGCCGATATCTGTTCATATCTTGGGGAAATTAGTGCCTCTTGAGTAATGGGATAAATGTTGAGCCTCAATGCCAAGATGCCTGTGGGTTACAACTGTTGGGTTTATGTTATAGCATGGTTCCAGGCAAAAAGCATTGTCTCTGCAGATGAGATAACCATGAGTCATGAGCCCTGCTGCTAGCTGGGGATATTCCTGCGGCGGTGGAACGGCAGCTGCCGGCACAGCTCTGCTGGATGCCCTGCTACAGGCACACCAGGGCTGCAGGCTCTCGCACACCAGGCAGTGCTCATCATCACAGCAAGAGGTTCACATCCTTATGCACTCACACTCCTGTAATCCTGCTACTCCACAACAGTACAGAAATCAGAACCTGGGATTTCACTGAGTTTGGAACTTACATTACTTAAAGTACAACAATGTGTTTTACAGTGACCTTCACTCCAGAGGCCTTTTTCTGACATAACAGCTGCATCCATGGCACCTCCAGGACAATCTTTAGAACAATGGCATGAAAACCGAGCTTTTATTTCCTGTCAGTTTTAGAGGGCTTCTGTAAAAAGCTAGATGCAAGATGACATGAGATTCTGAATAGAATTGAAACAAAAAAAGCACCTTTTGTTTGCAAATATTGGGAGAATTTGTTTCCTCTCTGCATGGAAATGCTCCAGCATAGTCATCCTGTGCTTCATGGAAACCTGCAGCAACAAAGGCAAGCATTTGAAAATTTCAGATAAATGGTTAGAGACCTATTTTGGTACTGACTTCTGATGGCACCAGACATTGTGATTTATGATTTTATGATGGTTTTGATAGTTAAGTTTAGGCTTTCAGTGAAACAATCTGATGGCCAGGAATCAGGCAATTTTTGTGGATGAATGTATTTTCAAAAAGGCTTTATATTACATTTACAGTGCCACAAAATACTGTTGTTGGAGGAACTTAGAATTTTATTACCAAGAAGCAGCAGAGAGGTCAGATGAGGGCTTTCCTGGTGCAGCCAGCTCCCAGGAGGGACAGCTTTGTCAGGTCACCAAAGGACATGGTTCTTCCTGGTCATGGCCCTGGGCCAGGCTCATGGTCTGTTCTGCTTTCTCTCATACAGCATCTTCACTTATGCCAGTCCCTTGTCACTGTTTTCACAAGAATCCTGGTTTTGCCTTTAATCTACTTTTTGGACAATCCAAAGCTCTTGCTTAAACTTCTTGTTATCAGGACAGTCTGTAGCACTTTCTCCACAAGAATGACTTCTTTCCTCCTGACTTGAAAGAAATAGCTTCTTGGTTCCCTTCTCTAGGTGCCGAGATGGAGACATCTCCTAGCACAGGTTTGCTGCTTCTTCATGGTAGTCACTGTTTCTGACCAATTCATAGCACTTTTGGATGAGTATTTTTTGGAAAACACACTGCTTTTACCTCTCTCAATGCTCTCAAGTAGACAAAAATTAAAAATAGATAATGTGGATACTGTGCAGTTTATGTGTTAGCAATATCTAACAAATAGAAAAGAAAGAAATTGACAGAAGGATAGGAAAATAAAGCCCAGGGATTGTGGAAAAACCATGTACATATTTAAATAATATAAATATGTTATATTTATATAATATTTAATTAAGTATGACATGAAGATAAATTCTTTGTCACTGTCAGGATCAAAATTTGATCTATCTTTTTACTATTAGATCTACCTCAGAAAAAATATCTGTTCAGTGCCACTGCAGTTGTAACTGTATGAAAGATTTGAGAGTTTGATCGCAAAATAGTGTTGGATGTTAACAACCCATTTTTATAGTTTCAAAATAGTTTTTTGATCAACCGCAGTACTTCAGACTGAGTTTCTACAGTAACCAACCTTGTAGCATGGGGGAAAAAACATTTAAGTCCTGAACTGATCAAGAATTGGATTTTAAATACAATATTCTAGGATGAGTTTTGCCTGAAAATATTTCAGTGTTCACGCATGAGTGTTTGGAAAACATGGAAAGGTAGAACAGTCCTCAAGTGTCCTGCCCTGATGCTAAATGAACATGATCTAAGACTTGTGATGAAACCAAGAAACAGTTATCAATCAGCATCAGTTTCAGGAAGCGTTATTGTATCGAGACATCTCAGGGTGCCTTTATAAAAGAAAAACCTACAATAATTTAATAGCTCAGCCTGCTGTGCCAAATAAATGAGTCAAAGTGAGGGGGGGGTGGGGAAGAGGAGGAGTATGAGCCACAGTTTCACAATTGCACTAGCCTGCAGGAAAGTGTTGATTTACATCCAAAGTATTTCTGCTAGGAGAATGATGGGAGATGTCACTGCAAAGCTTGAGCTTTTCTGGGAAATTAAGGACACCTTGCTTTTTTATTCCCCATTTACAAGCAGTGATTTTCATTCAGTTTTCAAAAGGCCTTCAGACAAAGAAACCAAGTGAATGACGTGAAAGTGTATTTTATGCATAGTGGAGCAGAAGTTAGCTGTTGGAAGGAGATGCTTGCTATAGGCTTGTATGGCTCATGTAAACTCAAGGGCAGATGGTTCACAGCCTGTGTTGGGACTCTTCAGGGATGTGGAAACCAGGCTGGGCAGGAAGGGCTTAAGTTTTTTCTCCTGAAGTTTGAATTTCAAGTGGAAAATTTAAAATACCTCCATTTTGATAGGCTTTTGCAGGGTTTGAGAGATGCTGCAGTTATGTTATTTTTGTCTTCTCTATGGTAGGCTATGTTTCCTGGATGAACTATGTTTTGTCAATATACCACTGTTGACCATAAAGGACGACAGCTTCAGGAAGAATGGTGACTACATTAATATGAGAGACATGACCACAGTAGGTGGAACACAGAAGACACCTGTATTTGGTCCTCTTTTCATCCAAGTTGTCCAGTTTTTTCCAGGTGTGTTGTGTGTCAGTGTCCTGGGTTGACAGTCAGCTACAGTCCTCTGAAAACACATAAAACTGCTTAGCTTAAAAGCCTGGAAATCAAATGAAAAAATTATTCTGGTGACCTTACTTCTGTTCCTTGCATGACGAACATGATGGCATCTAAAACCAGTTTTAGTGTGCTGGAGCAGAGCCTGAAGCTGGCAGAAAAGTACAGCTTTGGCTTCAGTTGCTGAGATGCCAGAAGAGATTGTAAGTCCTTGAAATTCTTCCAAGAAGTCACTTTGTCCTGGATGAAAACTGGCATTTATCAGTGCAGATGATAGTGGTGTATTTTAGATGGCATCAATATTGATTTGTATACTGCACGAGCTTTTAAATATGATTTAAGATAAAGCTTAGCTTAACGTAAGACATTTCTCCACAAAGCATTGATTTAATGTTAATGTTTTATGTGCTGCTTTCTTTGCTATAGACTTTCCTCTGTTCACAGAGACTTCCCAAGTAACCTTCTCAGTTCCCTCTTTCAGGCACTTGCAAAAGCCCCACAAACACTTGACAAGTAAGTACTCGAAAGTTTAATTTATACTATCTGACAGGCAGCTTCAAAAGCAATTAATTAATGGTGGTCATTATTGTTCATCTCAAATTCATTATTACTCTTCTAGTTGCTTCGACTTGGCTTGTTGTTTTCCCAAGCCTTATGAAGACCATGTGTGAAGATCTAACCTAATGAAGATCTAACAGAAAAGTTAAAATAGGTTAGTTCTTTTACCATTCCTATAGGGTCATTTCTGATTTCTGATACTTTTCCTCTTAAAGTGCTAGGTATTGTAAGCAGAGTCCTTACTAATCTAGAGAGAGAATTTCCTATTTGACTTCTGTTTAAATAATCTATAGCAATTCTTGCTAGGTGCAACGGCACTGAGTATCAGTCTACTCTGTGTATCTACTTGACCTTGCTTGGGCGTTTCAGAGTGAGAAGGCTGGGGAAGCCGAACGCTGTAGCTGCTGATCTGTGTCTGAATCCTGACGACCAGATCTGTGGAGCAGCGCGGCTGTGTGGAAGCAGCATCAGCTTTCGGGAGAGGAGTAGAAAACATCTCCTCGGCAGGTTGGAGATGCCCTGACAGGAGAGGCGCTGGGAGAGGGGCAGGGTTTCTATCAGCCGGCAGTCGCTGTGGTCCCTCCAGAGCCTGCGCGGGCGCGGTGCCGGGGGG
>NW_005054300.1:16496502-16496840 GCF_000277835.1 Geospiza fortis
GGTGTTTGTGAGCGGCGGCTTTTTCGGAGCGCTTTTCTCGGCGAGCCCGACCTGTTAAAGCGTATTTCAGCTCTGGCTGGGTTAGATTTCCCACCCCCCTCCCGCTTGCGGTTTAAAAGTGGCGTTTCGCCGCTCAGCGGGACGCGTGCGTTCCGGGTTACTTTGGTTGCCTGCCAGGTAGCGCACATCTTCTACAGCATCTTCCCACCATCAAGCAAAAATTGTCTCCTCTCCTACGGATTAATTATTCAACACGTTTAATGTGTTTCGGCTGACGGGGAAGACGGCCACTCGGGTACATCCTGGTGCCGCAGCGCCTGTCCCCGCTTTGTCTCGCA
>NW_005054300.1:16497334-16512343 GCF_000277835.1 Geospiza fortis
CCCGCGGAGCGTCCGGCAGCCCGGCCGGTGCTGCCCGGAGCGCCGAGGCGGGGCCGCAGCAGCAGCGCGGGGAAGATGCGCTCGGCGGCGCGGACAGCCGGGTTCCTCCTGCTCTGCGGGGGTAAGTACCGCCGAGCCCAGCCTCCCGGGAACTTTGCGGAGCTCAGGTGCCACCAGCGGCTCGGGCCGGCTCCGAAAATCTTGCCACAAATACACAGAAGATATAAATGATCCTGATACGTTTTCTTCGTTTTTTAAAAGCTAAGTTAGAACAGATGTGAGTTTGCTTTTCTCTGAATTTATGATGTGAAAGGGAAAATATTGAAGTATGTTCCGATTTTAAGTTTTTAAAACACGATTTCTTCTCTGCTATTCCACTCCCAGAGCTTTTTGTATCGTCAGATAAAATGCGTTTTGGATTGGTAAATGAAAATGACCAGAATATGAATAGTGATTGGATTGTAACTTAGATGATGCTATCCACAGATGTCAAGTTTCTAAAGCAAACAGAAAATCCATTATATCTCTTTTTCTTCCATATGGCTTTGTTTGCTGATGGATTTCTGACGTTTACATGAATAAATCAAAGTTGTATGCTAGAGAATGCAGTACAACCTTGCACATTAAAAATGCATTTATGAAAAAAAGTAAAGCCCAAACTAGTTCACTAGTTGGTCTAACAGTGAGTAGAGTGCAATATTAATTCTGCCCTTGTGATTCCTCATAAGCTTGTGATGTTTTCCTTCTTGTTATTAATTCAGACTAACTGCATTAATTTGCACCATTTTAAACTACTTTCTGTACTTGCGGAGATTATGCAGCTCCTATTTAATTTTTTAATTTTTTTTCTTTGCTGTGCTAAAATACTTTCGGTTGTTCATATTTTTTCTTTTCTTAATACGTTGTTGTTAAGGCCTGATCTTTGTAAAATCTCACCAGTAGTGAAGTCTAGGATATAAGGAGATAAAATGTGTAGGATATACTGCATCTAAACACACACATCTAATAAAAAAAAATAAAGTGGGTTGTATCCCAAGACATTTCACTGTCAGGAAGAATTAGCCGTACTTGTATTGCTAATGGATGATCTATCATGCCTACTTTGCTTTTATCTTTGGCAAATCCATTTTCTTTAATGTTTTTGGCAGAATTAGGAGAAATGTAATTTACGTAAGTTCTTCAGCTTGAGGGGTATGTTTTCATTAGCCAAAATGATTCACATGCGTTTGCTTGAAGATGACTTCCCGTGATTTCTGTTTAAGCTGGATAGATGAGCTTTCTTTGATTCATGCTGTGATACCCCAGATTATTGCACATCCTGAACTAGCTGGTGTTAGGAACTCCAGAGCTGCTCTCTCAAATGGCTTTTTTTTTTTCCTGCCATATTTCCTTTTCAGTTGGACCACCATTTGATTTTACTTTTAGTTGTACAACTTTACATGAATTTCATTCTGAAACTCTCAGATGGGAAAGGGGTTCTGTCTACTGAAGACAGATATCTAAACCTTTCTAAATGTCAGATCTCAGCAGTTGGAAATAGTTTCAAAGACTTTTTTCTATTAAATGTAGCCCTAAATTGTTAACTTTGGGATCTGCCAAAAATATATTTGGAGGAATATTACAAGAGCTAATTTATTTGGGTAGAGTAGGCTGCCAAGTAGATTTTTTTTTTGTATACTTCTTGCTTATACTTAAAGGTGCAAATATTTTGCTTATGCTCTCAGCTTTGACTATTGAGGCTTAATATTTGGTTCCCGTTAGTTTCTTCTAAAACTGTGGGGAAGAAAAGTTGTGTACATTAATGCCCACACTTTAGGGTAATTGTTTTCATTGTTATTTCAAGAAGTCCAGTGTATTAGCAACGTTCTATGGGTGTCTGTTGATAGAGAAACAGTGCTTCACATTGTTTAGGTGTGTGACACTAATTAGCTTTTATGCAATAAGAGCTGATTTTACAGCAAGGGTAAGATGAAGTGTTCTATTTTGGAGGTACTAGCAAAACCCCTGCATGCACAGAGCTCCTGTTTAGAAACACAGCTGTCTCAGGAGTGATGATGCATTCCCCTGGTGAGGGACGCAGTGAAACTTCGGTGGGCTCCATCCTGGGAGAAAGCCAGGGATTCTTCAGTGGTAACTGACATGCTCTTGCCTGGTGTTGTGTAGGAATCTCTTTCAGCTGGGCAAGACCTCATCATAGAGGGTTACCACCTGAAGTTAACCTGCAGGGATACCCTTGCACTCCATTGCTCCTGGTACATCTTTGGTTTATCTAAAAGTTTTGGAAAGCTTAAAACTGCCGTAGTTCATGCTCACAACAATCCCAAAGGCATTTTACTGAGTGAGCTGGCGTAGTCAATCTGGTGAGCGTGCTGTCAGTGGAAAGGATTACATTTGGTTATTTTGTATTGGCGGGCTGCAGGCAGCACACTGGACCATTTGTTCTGAAGCAGAAAGGCGCAGCCTTGGAGCTTTTGCACCACAGGCAACGTGTGAGTCTCCTGCAGCCACTGTCCTTAACGTGCAGTAGCCTAGAAATAGTAAAAATAAAAGGAATGTTTCCCCAAATTAAGGCTTCTGTCTCTTCTACCGATTAAAAGAAATGAAGGGTTTATTATGGAGTGTGCACATGTCTTTTTCAAAAGTTTTACACATTGTCAGTTGTAGGCCTTCAGGGTGTTTACTTGCCTATCACACTGCCTGGCTGTTTGGTGCTGGAGTTTTGATTCTGAAAGCTCATTGATATCAGAGGAGGACCTTGTTCAGTTAAATGTAGAAAAGACTTGGTAGGATTGTCTTGTCTGGAAAGTAATTTTTATTATTAAAGGGAGTACTTTTGACGAGGTAATTTCTTTTCCGTGAATAGAACACAGTTTGTAAGCATTACACTATGCAAATTTTTTAAAATTGGAAGGGAAGCCTGCTCTTGGAAATAGTCGGGATCCTACTTCAACGATGTCCTCTTGAATGCAGATTATTCCAACTTTTTTTTCTATTTTATTGACCGTGATATAAAACTTCTGGTGAATGTACTAGTTCTTATACTCATTTATGGACTGTTTGGGATCGATTCTTACCGTGCATTTCCCTGCTGCTAGGATTGCTGCTTATGTTTTGACTGGTTGCAATTTAGAGCAAGTCCAGACTCAACTTATGCATCCAGATCAAGGGCAGACCAACTTCAGAAACGAACTGCAGATACTGATGTTCTTCTCCCCCAAGTGTGGATTATTTCACATATTTGTATTTCATGATAGAGAATGGGTGCATTTCTCTAGGAAAAGAATACCTATGTGATTCTGTCAAATAAAAGATCTCCTGTGCACTCATGCTGTTAGATCAAGCCAGTGCTGATCAGGTCAAATGGTGGAGCACAGGCCATTCATTGACTTGTGTCAGGAACTGGCTAAGACAGACATAATTTTTGTGCCTGTTTTTTTTTTTTTAACAGTTATGTGTCAGATAATATATGATCAGGATTTTACATTGTAAAGTAAAAATTACTCTTTTTTATTATAACCCTGACTGTGGGCAAAGGGAATCTGTGGAGGACCACGAGAGGCACTTCATTAGATAGATCCTGTATGTCTTAATCAGGAAAGATCAAAGTGTTATATGGGAATTTCAAACCTTGCTGCTCTTTTTGATTGGAAAAGGAGTATTAATCATGATGCTTTGGTTCCTTCCTACTTTTTTGCTTTTCTCTGCCCAGAGGTTCATCATCTCACCTTCTGGCTCTTCCCCAGGTGGCACTTGTCCTGTCTCTGGTCACCTGCAGCTGCCTGCATTGGACTGTGAAAGTGCTGCTTCACTCACATAGCACTCACCAGGATTCATCCCAGTGCTCCTACCAGGGAAGGAGCCTGGGCTCTCTGTGGCCCTCTAGGCTTCATGTCTCCCCTCATTTTACTCCCATTGTCTGGTCCTTCACCTTCTAGTTTTTTCACAAATGAAATTTTGCAGTGAAGTTCACATCCTGCAGCGTTTTCCTTTCACAGAATGTAATTTACTGTGTTGGGTTTTTTTTTTAACTTTATGCTAATTGGATCCATATTTGTGTTACATTTAGTTCCCTTCTCATTGTTATATGCTGCCTTCTCAAGGTGTCAGGGCAATATGTGCTATTGGCTTGATTATTTCTGCCAGTCAGTTGCAGTCTTGGTCCTTGGCTTCATTCAAGGATTTTGCTACTATCATAGAGACAGTGTAAAGGAAATGAATACAAAGATAACAAAAAGCCAGCATTTTAATGCTTAAAGCTCATTTGTTAGTCTTTGATTAACAGACAAGATTTCTCATAGCATTAACATCAGCAGTCAGTCTGAACAACAGTGTGGGTTCAGCACCTGAATGCAAGATGCATATTCAGTAGCATGCCCACCATCAGTTTTCCATCTCTATGTCATGTCATAGTCTCTTACATTTTTGTTTTTTTAACTGAAATGACAGACTGGCTGGTGCAAACACATGTATTTTGTTGATTTTATTTTTTTCCCTTTTCCCCAGTTTGGCCTCTGGCAGGAGGGAAAGGATTTGTTCACTTGTTGCTGTACTTTCATGCTTGGCTTGGCACTGCTGGTCCCACTCCTCCAGGCTGCTTTCTCTCCCATAAAGCAACCTAGCAAACACAGATAGGCCATGGGTTGGAAGAAATCCATACTAAAGAAGCTTGGTGTTTTCTGGAGAGCCTTGTTGTGTAAAGGTCATTTAGAGCCTGTCTGCGGTGAGGAGAGCGTTTGCTTTGTTCAGACATTGGCATCCTTCAGCTTTCCGGCAGAGCTGTAAGTGGTGCCAGCTGGTGATGGACTGCAATTATCTCTTGGTTTTGAAATGTAAAAATTGCCTGACAGTGCTTATTGAGCGTGGGTATTTGTTTCAGGAGCATTGCAAAACTTACCTGAACACAGGTGGTGGTGGTTCCCTGTGGGAGCAGGGTGGACGTTAAGAGCACCTTCTTCCAGGATTGAGGCACATTCATGCTGCGGTCTGTTCTTAGCTCTTGCTTTCTACTTTTGTTTGGTTTGGCAGAAGCAAAGCTTAAAAATTCACCAAAATGTTCTAAAGAAACTTTGGAATTGTTTCTTTTCCGGATGATTTTTTTTTGTAACTGTCTTATATTTTGGAAAGTAAGCAACTGAAGCATTGCAAGGATAAATACAGCGATTACTGTGAGAGAAGGACAGATTTGAGGTTTGCATATTAGTTTGGTTAGATCAGGGTTCAGATTCAATTGACAGCTGTGCTACACATTTGCTTGTTGTCTCACACTCTCTCTGTTAGTTTCCTGTGAAGTACCACCATCAGTTACTTTATCCTTAAAATATCATGTGCATTGTTGATTGACTAATGCAATTCCAAACTGGGTTATACTGGAGCTGATGCAACGTAGGGAAAACACAATGGGAAACCTTACAGAATCTCTAGAGTGATAATGCATCGATGAAAAATAGCATTGGAGAAGCTGTAGAATGAAATCTATTCAAAGGCTTTATTTTTACAATGTGGTTTTTTCTTTTATCCGTGAAATATACTGAGATAATCCACAATGTTTTGGCAAAGTCATTATGAGCCCTTTAACAAGTTTTCATGTGGATATGTTGCTAATTAATAAAGTTATTAAGAAAATTTTTGTTAACAAAATAGGAAGTCAGCTGAGGTGTGAAAAAACAGATGGATTTTGATCCTTTGGGATTTTTTGATCCTTTAGGATTTTTTTGAAATTTGTCTAAAGCCATCTCTTTTTTTTCCCACATAAGGAGAACACAAAGCTGTTTTTTTTAAAGATTACTTCATAAAGATGGCTAAATAGTTTCAGATTTCTGGATCTTGAAATGAGACCATAAACATGCTAGGAACATTTTAACCTAAGAGATGCTCTGTAAATCTGCTGAAACGAAGATGATCATCAGCGCTTTAGAGCCTAAGGGAAAATTACAGTGATCACAGTCAAAAAAGGGAATTGGAAACTTTGCTGGGGTAATTGTGCCAGAAATGTTGTTTGACTGAATTAGTTTAGAAATTTGGCTGATTGTAAATCAGGTGATTGTAAAAAGAAAATGGATGTATTACTCCTAATGGCTGTCTAATGGCTTTTCAGTGTATGCATTTAGAAAACTAATTAAACAATATATTTAACTGATATAACAAAGTTGCTTGTGTTGCTGTAATGGGTGGTTGGGTTTTGGTTGTGTTTTTTTTTTAATGTCCATTACGGCTTTTTTCTAAGTGAGACAAATTTCAATCTCAGATAATAAAATTAAATCTAGCTTTTTCTCCTAATTCAGAGGCACCAAGTTTTCTGATACGGACAATTCCATTATCTGTTCTTTTCACTTGTGAAATGGAAAGACTCAATTTGATGTGAGTAGACCAGAATTTCATATATCTCCGAAGCCCCTTAAAGGCTAGTTTTGCCACTGAATTAGAGCAGGCGTCCTGTGGCCCTGTCAGTGCCATTCTCAGGGTGTCTTGGAGATGAGACTTAAATCTCCCAGTGGCTTAAAGACACAAGCAATGCTTTCTCTGGATTTGGGAGGAGTAGAAGTTTGGATTCTACTTCTAGAAGTTCTCTACCGTTCCTGCGCAAAGAGCTGATGCTTTCAGTTTGGCCCCTAACAAGGATGTAGAGCAGCTTCCTTTGACTCCCTTAAGAGGTGATACTTCTGCACTGGTTGGCTTCTGGAGATGTTTTGTCTTTGTTGATGAGGTGCCCTTCCATACCCTATTGTCTTAAAGTAGACATTGAAGAGTAGACATCAAAAAGGATGTAAAAAATACCAATGGTTCACAAGATGTTGAGAATGGATTTTATTCTCTGGGTTCTCTTTCCACCCCTGCCACTGTGCTGCTTAAAACTTGCCTCTTGTGTTAAAAGTAGCTCTGTGTGTTGCTGCTGTGCATTTGGAATGAAGGTACTGACTGCTGGTGTTCCAGCTGTTTGGTCAAGAAGGGGAGTAATAATTTGCATTAATGCAAATAAAATGTAACATAAAGTCAAAGAAAAGCTATTGTTTACTGAAGTTTAGCCCATAACAATTTGTGACTTTAAAAAGCTGATTTAAAAAATGTTAGAATGATTATGTCTATTTAGATAGGAATAGCCAGTATAGCATGATTAATACATACATTTATGGCAGTCAGTCATCTCAGAAGACCAGAGGGTTTGCAATGTGTATGTACTCTAGGGCAGCAATCAGGCTTTCTTTTGCACAGCATAAAAGTAGACACTAAAAAATTATATGAACATGTTTGTATTGCCAGATTGTGGTGTGCAAGACTGTAAGTCAAAAGTGTGCTGTTCATGAAATCTGAATAACAGCGAGGGGAAAGGAAAGAATCCAAAGAATTCTCATCAAAAAAAGGCCTAAAGTTTTTATTTTAATAGGAAGTTTGTTTTTCAGAGGAAAAAACCCACAAAAATTAAAATCGGGAGTAGTGGAAGAGAGTGGATTTGGGTAGAGGGCATTGGCTGCCATGTGAAATTTGCACTGTGATGACTGGGGAGTCCTGACAGGACCTTTGGAATAAGTGTCCAGCACGGATTTTTTACAAAACAGAGTGCTGCTTTGGCCCCTGCAGTGAGGAGTCAATGATTTTACAAATCAAGTTTTACAATGATTTTGTAAAACGCTTGAGTGGAGCCTTCTCACATCTCTGAAGTACTTAGGCATATGCTTAGTTTATCCTGCATCAGCAAAGCATTTTAGAGTGGGACTGCTGCATCAAAGCCCCATAAAGAATTGCGCAGTTCCCAAAGGTAAAACTCTCTGGCAGTACATTCAGGTGCCAGATTTCTCTTTGCTCCCATTGGATGTCAAGTTCCCCCTTTGTGGTGTGTGCTGTCTAACCATTGAGATGGCTCTAAGGTGCAGGATTTCCTGCTGTGGGACCAACACCCTGACAGTCAAAATAATATCTCCAGTTCTTTTGCTGCATGGAGAATACAAAGACTCATCTAGTTTGGAGACTGCTGCACTTGTTATTACTCAGGCATGTAGGTGAGGTTGGCTTGCACAGAACTCTGTTTTGCCCTGGTTTACAATATCAGGGCTAGTTTGTTTAGAGCTGGTTTGGATGTCTTTTTCCTCCCTTGTCGCCTGAGGTTTAGATACAGTGTTCCTGACCACTTGGTCAATGTGGCTACACTAAGATGCACGCACATCTGAGATAGTTTTCACTGATAACATCAGCCAAGTTCTGTTTGTGTGTTTTAATGAGTAGCCTTAACAGTCTAACTTTCCTCAGTTAGACCAGGGGAGATGCCCTGAAGCCTTTCTGTAGGACTGTTGTTTCCCTGGGCTGTAGATTTTTGGCAACACTTTCTGGATGCTACCTTGGCTTGCTTCTGCTACCTTTGAACTGTGAGTTATGTATTGGGTGCCCCATTTGTGTTTTGATAGTCAGAGTGTCTTTGGAGAGAAATACAGAAACAAATATTTAAAAAAAAAAAGATGTTTGTCTGTTACTGCTTTTTAGCAATTCTGGGTAGAGCTTTCTCTGGCTGAGCTTGTGGATGCCAGTGAAGTAAAAAGGACTGAGCATGATGATTGTGTAAAATGGCTCATCCCAATTGCTATTATGAAACAAAAAAAGCAGTGGGAGTGTTTAGATTTTGGGTTTGAACATACACATACATAAATGTTTTTAAGTAATGAAGGGGAAACAATATGGCTGTAATATAAATTTTATTGCACATTTCAATTCAGCATTGCTGACATGCACTAGATGAGAACGTATTTTAAACCATTTTATTGCTTTGGTAAACTTTTGCCTTTGTGAAGATTAGAAAAGTTGTCTTAAATTGCTTTGCTGGGGACTTTCTGGCTGGTGAGAGAGTTTGTAACATGTATTTTGCAGATTTTTTTTTTTAAATTTAAAAAAGGAGATAAAACCCAAACCTTCAAAACTTAGTTTCTATAGATTTAAAAACAAACAGGATCATCCTTAGAGAGCTGTGATAGGTCACCCTTAAAAGCTTTGTGAAAACCAGAAACATTTATAAAATTATTTTTTCTTACTGAGGCATTGACGTGAGCCTGTTGTTGGAAAAAGGGTCTTTTTTAACTATTTATTTTCTTAGATTCTAGTCTAATAAAATTTGAAATTAAAGTTGGACCGAAGGTTTTAGGGCAGTAAATGTCTAAAGGAAATAAGCAATAATAGCCCAGGGTTTTACTTATCTTTTTGATGCTGCCCCTCCACCTTTTTTTTTTCAATCTAGCTGCCGTAGACTATTTTTATTTGTGGTTTTATAATTTTTCCAATAATTTCTTAAATCCTTGTTTTCCTGTCATCATGCAGGTTGGTGTACATTTTTTAGTTTATTGGAAAAATTTTGTTCTCTGTCTTTGCACAGGCAATTTTGGCATCATGGCAGAGCCATCCTTCATAGCTGGCAATTAGAAAGCAAAGGGGATGAATCTGTACAAGACTCTACTTTAGCCATTCAGAATATGTTTGTCCTAAATACAGCTTCCAGGAGACAATAAAGGAAATGTACATTATTTAAATATTTAGATTGCTCATCAAAAACTCAGTTTAGGTTGATTATGGTAGTAACATTTGTCAGTGTAATAAGACTGGTAGCAAAGACTTCTACTTATTTTATAAAATGTTCTGTTGCTACATAGTCCTTATGACAAAAGATTTTTTCTCCTTTCCATGGTAAACCTTGGTAATGATATGTAAGATAATGTAAGAATTACTACATAGAGTCATACCTGATACAGTAGTTTATTTCCTGATGATGCCTGGCAATATCCAGTTTTGAATGGTGCATTTTGGTTTTCATACTACTTGAAATGCAAAGGATAACAACAAGAAATTTAGGAAATGCTGTTTTTGAAGAAAAATATAGATGAGTGGCAATATTTATTTACAAAGACAACTGAGCACAGAGTTCAGATTTTTCAGTTTAAGCAGAAGTAGTACAAAGGTGGAAGTATTGGTGGAAGTTGAATAATGGTGGAAACTAAAACTTGGGACATAACAAGGGATATTAGGGAAACATTTTGGTAGCAGGGAGCTACAAGGATTTTTGTCTGCAGTCATTGTGGAGTTTCTTTTAATTGGGAATATTTTAAGAACAGGTGGGACAGCAGTGTGTTCATGTTGGTTATATATAACCAATCCTACCTTGGATGAATTAGATGATGTCTCTTGGAAACTTTTGACTTCATCTTCTTATGGTTTTGTGCTCAGGGTGTTAAAAACAGGACAAATGCAGCCTTTGTATGTCTGCTGAAGCTAATGTCTGGTGTTTGGTCAATCAGGGCTCCTTATGAGATCATGATAACTTAGTCTGCAGTTAATGTAACTTGAGAGTTAATATCAAAATACTTACATTGTTAATCATGAACAGCTGAATAGACAGGAGTTAGATGCCTTTGATGTCAAGATGAGCTTCTGGAGTTTCTGGTTTTCAGAATATCCCCAGGGATGTATATGATATATGGTAGTCTTTGCTTCTCAAAAATCAATTTCTAATTCCACATTCAGCATTCTCAAATCCCAGGCAATGAGCTGGGGACCTCACACTGCCACTGAGCATTTCCAATTAAGGCCTTGAAAAAGTCTGTGTACATATGGCCTAACCTTGCCACTGAGAAGAGTAAAGAGTGCTGCTCTCTTCAGATAAAAAATGAAATGCACTGGAGTGATGGTGTTTGTTGAAGGAGACACAGGATTTGAGGATCCATTTTCTCGAGTTAAACTGGATTTATGATTTGGTAGGCAGTTCTTGTTAAATAAGAATTTAATGATTGCAGAGAGACCATGAAAAAAATTAGCACTGGGATTATAACTCTACTTTCAGTATTTTCCAACCCGAATCCTAAATTGCAATTGCCAGGACCGTTTATCTGTCTTTGACATCAGCTGCTGAGAACTCTCCCTTTTGTCAATGCAATGCTTTGTTAGATTTCAAACTTTGAAGAACTGCAGCTTGTATTTTTCTACTGTTGGTTCTGTTTCATAGTTAGCATCTTCCACTGCATTTATTATAGTTTCACATTTTCAATTAAAATGTTTGTTTAAATATGCATAATTTAAAATGGGGTTTGGGACATGAGATACTTAGCTACTGTTGGTTGGCAGCACTGGTCTCCTCCACTGGAAGGAGCTGGTGATAAGGTGTTTCACAAAACTCCAGGGTCATATGGTGCAATCCTGTAATGTTATCCCATTTCCCATTCTTAGAAGATTTTTGTTTACTCTATATATGCCAGCGTGACATTATCCCACTCTGAATGTGAGAAAGACAGAGGAAATCACTATGAAGAAGAAAAATACTATTGTTCCTCCTTTCCAAGGACTAAACTCAATCCTAGCTAGTCTTTATTTGAAGCAGAATTGTTGCCTTGTCACCTTTTCTGGCATTTGGACAGCAAGTTACAAATGTGTGGAACTGCCATTGCAGATGAAATTGCACTGGGTGCGTGATTACCTTTCCAAATGTTCTGATAGAGAGTGCAGACACTGTCACAGCATCTGTGATTGTTTAGGCATGTGATTTTGTCTGGGAGGAATGTTTTATTTGGATTTTTTTCCACGTGTAACTTTTGAATAGCTTGTGAGTCTAATCTGTCTCGCAATAGAATGAAAACATTAAGCCTTCGAAGCCTTTGCTCTTTCTGCATTCATTAAGAAGATAGGAAGGAGCATTATCATGGCAGAGGTGATTCAGAGAAGGTTCTGATTTTTGCCTTTTCACACTAGACACCTCTTTATAGCAGCTTTAATTATAAGTGCCCTTAGATACTGCCAGGTAATGGGTATAGATATACCCCTGGATCAGGGAGTGTATTGCCAAAATGGTAACAACACTGAAGCCTTTTGTGCAAAGGCCTGCCTGTACCTTTTTTTGTTAAATGTCCACATGGATTTAGGATTTACTGGAGTTCCAAAATACAAACCTATTTAGAAAGAATGAGCTTTAAAAAATTGTCAATTAGATAAGAAATTAAAATAATGAAAAACCACAATGAAATTAATTCAGCTGCTACATTTCCAGCTTCTGTACCTGTTTTGTTTGCCTGGGGAAATTTCAGCAAAGCGAGTGTTAAAATGCTTGTTTCTTTTCTGTTCCTTATACCAGTTTTATTGGATGAATGAAAACAGACTGAAGCTTAGGAAAAACAGGAAAATGTTAATGTAAAAGTGCTGTCAAAAGCAGAATGGGCAAGATTTTCAGATAATGGTTCGCTTCTATGTTTAATGGGGTCATAGTTTTTTCTAGCATTACTTAATGAAGATGGATTTCTCACCTAGATTTCAGGTAACCTGGGGATTGTAAAATAATTAAAACAAGAATGCAGTTGTCACTATTATTAATAGTAGAGTTTTTGTGGGGTTTTTTTTCATTTAAAGGTGCTATACTTACTTCTGGAGAGCACAGTGGAACTTAGTTTCTATTCCTTTTGCCATGGTGACTTTTCCCAACATCAAGTCATGAAAAGCACATTTAGTGACAATTCCAGAGTTTGCAAATCGCTTCTGAAGAAAAATTGTAGGAGTGAGGGATTGTTCCCTTTATCTCAATGAGACACTAACACTGAAATCTTGAAGTGGTTTAAGTGTGGTTGTTGGCAGTTTTCTCACTGCTGATGTTTTTGTAGAGTTGTCTGGGTAAACGATTTTGCATTGTTGTGGGAACAAATGGCCTGTGATGGGCATAGTGATCTCTGCTCAGAGTTAGGTCAATATTTAACAAGGTCTTCAAGCCCTAATCAAAAATCACCTAGCAGTCCTACCTACGGAGTATCATGCAGAAATTTTGCATTTTACTGTTTTAAGTATCCATGGGGGTTTTTTTATAACAAGATGTTGATACAGTGATACATGAAGTGTGAAGTTACAGAGTGTCATAAAATGAGTACCCTGGAAATGAAATAAGCCACATGGACTGTTTTGCTGATTTTTAGCTCCCTAAATAATGTTCCTGTTATTTTGCAAATGCTGGTGGAGAATCAGGTACATTTAAGGCACTTTGCATTTTCAGGAGTCTGTGTTTCTCGTTATGAAATTAAAAGTCTACTTACCATCAAGTACACAGATAAATATACACAAGTTTATTTGGGTTTACTCTTTCTGGAGTGGTTCTTCTCAAACTGTGGTTTCCTTCAGTACATGGTTGACATATGGTGGTGGTCTTTGTCTCGATGTCAGTGTTTCTGTATTGTGCCTCTGGCAGCTGAATATCCTTGGGAAAACGTGTTACCTTTTGATCACTGGTTTTTGAACTGTAGGTTTCTGATGGACTGTCAGCCATGGTAAAGATCTAAGATGCCTTACTAAACAACTGTTTCAGTAGTGCTTGCAATTAAAGCCTTGATGATAAATATGTATTCGATCATAAGAAGAGGATGAGGATTGAGAGACATGGAGTGATACAAAATGCTGGGAACCCCTCTTGTGATAATCTTCCATAACAAAATTTTTGTTAGACAGTTTTGAATTTTGAACACACAACTGCTCCTTATTTTTTTTTTGTTTTTTGAGAGGGTTTTCTCATTTTTTGTGGAAAAAACTCAATTATACGTATATATTTATATGTATGTGAGCATGTGTAAAAATAAGTTGAAGAAAAAAGTAAAGAAAAGCTTCTGACTGTCAAGTAGCTGGAGGGCATTTGCTGCTATTCTTTAAGCACAGAAAAGGACTTGTAACTTTCTGAAACAATGGACATTTCATTATAGGAGGCTTAAAAAATAAGCTTAGAATCAAGCCTTTGTCAGAATATATCCTGTCTGCAGCTGTAAGGTTACTTGGTTTGCTTAAATATGGAAGTTGTGAAGTCAGGATTATTCTGCTGCATCTATAAGGTAAGGATTTCCTTTTCATACACTTAGGCCTGTCAGATCTGGTCTGGGCACTGATGTCATACTTAATATATTATATTTTAGCAGTGGTTGAAGAACACCAATTCCTGTCAGCAGAGCTGGATGCATTTGTCAGGGCAGAAAGTGAGAAACTGCCGCTTTGCATCACGCTGTCACATCTCCCAGCACTTGTGGTATTAAGTCCTGCTTCCCTCACACTCAGTATGCAGAATGAATGAGGCTGTTTTACTATGACTTCTGTTTTTATAGTTAGCTGAACTTTGAAATTGTCTCCTAAATCATCCTTGCCAATAGCATTAACTACCCCTTTGCTGGTAGTCAGAGATTATTCTGCAGTAAGTTAAAGGGTAACTCATCTTCTTTTGTGATGACAGGAAACATGGAGGGATGTAAAAGATAATGGCTAATTCAAAGCAGAGCACTCCACTCTGCTTCTGGAAATCCATCAACTCCATTCAAACACGGATCTGAAATTTTGCAACAAACTTGGAAATCTCTTTCCTTTTCTCTGCTTCAGTAAATTGTTATCTGGGGGAGGATGATGCAGATGCCCATGAATTATGATGCCTTTCATTACAGGGGGGTGAATTGCACATTAGCCTGACATTCAGAAGCCTGGAGGTTTCTGCCACTGTGCTTTTGCTGTTTCAGAAGAGGTAAAAGCGTGATGTAAAGTAGATAAATGAAGTGGTATTAAAGAAAGGTCTTTATCCTTCCTTCTCCTTTTGCAGCACCAGAGCCCTGAAAATAGATCATGTAGAAAGGTTCTTGTGCAGAGATGAGTCATCCCAGCTATACGGCTGGGCCAGGTACTGAGCGACAGGGCCAGGTGGAGCAGAGGAACAGCAGGTGAATTGATCCTTGGGTAAACACCTGTGTTTGCTTTTTTAAAATTTTCTTGTTAAAGACAGCTGCAGCAAGGGAACAAGAAAAATCTAATGTAATAACAAGCCACGGAAGGGTATTTCAGAGAGTTACTTTTTTTCTGAAACAAACTATATCTGTCTGGCTCTCTTCACATGGCAGTTCCATCCATGCTTCCTGTTCATTACCTGGGGTTGCTTCTGCTAAGTAAAATCTTGCTGTTGTGGTTGACAGACAGATTGTTGTTCCTGTTATTAGCTGCTTCAAAGAAATGACATTATATTCTGCAGATGGAGGAGTGGGATCAAGG
>NW_005054300.1:16512381-16532734 GCF_000277835.1 Geospiza fortis
TTCTGGAGCAAGGCATCTTGTAAGACCTTGAGCAAAACACATGAAAATTCTGGATCAGACTGTTTGCTCATGAGGAAACATGGACAGTGAAAAGACTGGGTGGAAACAGGAGCAACCCACTTTTTAAATGTTCAAAAAAACCTTAGGAAACACTGTGTCCAAGACAGATTTAAAGATATCCCTGTGCTCTGGGGAGCTTTGGAGATGGAGGAAAAAGACCAGATTCTTCTGTTACAGCCACTCTTAATCCTTAAGTATAGAAAAAATTTACTTAGGTAGCATTTAGGTATGGCAGTCAAAAGCATTATAAAAAATTATGAAGTAGATTGGTTTTGTTAGACTGTGGTTATACTTATTCACAGCTCTTGATAGGTGTCATGTACTGTGAAACATTTTTAATTTCCTGAGAACAATGTAACTTAAGATACCTTTCTTCACCAGGCCATTTGATTTATTAGAAAACTGCAAGCTCCATGTAGTGCAGGCTCTGTTAGTGATTGTTGTGTACCATTCCCACTGAAAAAGTGAAAGCATGGTAGCTTGCATGTGTTAAATTGATGCACTTTTTAGCCTGCTACATACAGTATATCTTATACATGCTACATACATTATATATTTCTATATAAGGTCTGTCAGACATAAAGAAGACAAATATTCAATGTTATCCCTCCACAGTCATTGTAAAGGAGAGTAGGAGTTGCTTTTTCTTCCTACGTTGCCACATGCAAAAGACATTTATGGAAAAGAGAGAAAACAACACTGATGAGAGAAACAGATTTACAGGATTTATGGAAAAGAGAGAAAACACTGATGAGAGAAACAGATTTACAGTGAAATCCACTATCACAATATAGCTGCACTGTTTAGCAAACACCTTATGGAAGACAATACAATGTGCCAGCAAGACTGCTTTTATTTTACAGTATTTCTTTACAAGCTAATAGACAGTGTGCTTGATAAAATAATCTTGTTATGATAGATGTATTGCCATTGCAAGTAAGTTTTACTAAATGAATTAATTAGTTTCATTTACCCCTTGCAAAGTCAATATGTTACTGGAGAATTAAGCAATTCTTTGCTGTCAGTGTATCAAATTATTAAGAGGGGGGAAGTAAATAAATAAATGACCTAGTAGGAGATAAGATAGGCATCCACCAAAAAGAGTTTAAATTTTGTCCAAACATTGACAAGCACTGCTGCCTTCAGAGGGCTTGGATCAATCCTTATGACTCACACCCTTAAGAAAAAAAATAATAAGATTAAAAATGTCTGAATGTTTGCATTCACAAGCTTATTATCCATGATAAATCAGGGAAGGATATTTTGCACAAAATCAGTTATTGTCTGAGAAGTTTATAGCTGTTTAATAAAACACGTATTCGGTATTATTTTGTTGCAAGGATGCGCTTTTTTTTACAGATAGTAGGCTTGCATGATTCTGTCTTGTACGGTTCAGGTGCTTTTATTGGCAGCTTTCATGATTTATGGCTTGCTGAATCACATTTTATTTCCTATTCAAGGTAGTAACAGCTTAGAGTCTTCAATTAATCACTTTTATAAGTAAAACTGCGCTGGTTATTTCTAGTGTAATAGTCAGGCCAGGTTCCTTGAGAGATCCAAATTGCCAAGAAAGCCATGTGGATGATCACAGCCTAGTGCATGCAGATACATATGAGCCAGAGAGGATTAAAGAAGGAGGCTGTGGCTGTAATGTCTAGACTAGCATTTGTGGCTGCTAATACGGGTCTGTTTTTTCAAACTGAGGTGTTCAGAGGGAGCTTAAGGTCCATTATGAGTTTTCCTCCTGTGACAGAAGTGAAATAACTTTGGGTAGGATCAAGCTTTGTGGATTTCAGCTGCAAAACTCTCATTAAGTTTCATTTCACCTTTTGTGTTGGTTTTGAGACCCTGTCAGAATTGCATTTGGCACAGAGAGAGCAGTGAGTTCATTGAAGAAATACAGAGTTTTAAAAAGCATGATTGCTTTTACAGTCTCGTGGCGTGTAGCCTGGCAGGACAAGTGTTCTGTGCCCAGAGACTCTGTAGTTCATATCCCTGTATTGATGATTAGATTTAATTTCTTAATAAAAACATTAAGTGTGGTTTAGGGAAAACGTTGCAGTGAGATGATTAGTGGTGGAAGGAAAAGACATGCCCTTACTGGAATTCAAGTGCCTTCCTCTGATTTTAAGGCACACTGTGATGAATGTGCTGCTGCTAATGTGTGTTTTTCACTCCTAGCCTTAGAAGTTGAGGAACACTGAAAAGGGGTGAATATGAAAGTCTGAGGAACTAAACTGGTGTGGATACCTGAAGGGAGGTTTGTTCATACTTAGGACAATAATGGCAATGAATGAACAGGTTATTGTCAGAGCTTCTGCATTTGAGGGTTCTTTATGTGGAAAAGAATAACCTCCATGATCTCATGGGATTTTGGCTTCTGAGAGGGCAACACACTGGCTTGTCAAGAAGAGCTTGACAGGCTGCAGAGGACATGTCAGATGAGGAGTTAGGAAAAAGGGTTTCCTTTTCATTTCAGTTCTTGGCCAAATTTCTTCCACTTTACCCGTTATTTCCTCCTCCGATTTATGGCGATGGAGATCCAGTATTGTAAAAGCTCTTTGTGGTCTGTGAATGGAAAAGTACTCTTAGTTCTAGTAACTAAATAATACAGTCTTCTTGTTTGCTCTTCTCAAGTATTGCTGTAATTTTTTAACTATCTCAGTATAAAGGTTAGTGAAAAATCCTATCTTTGTTTCTTTAAAGAGATATATCTGATCAATTTCATCATGTGAGGCACTGCAGCATTGAGGGAATGGTGGAAAAGGATGACTGCTGTTAATCCAGTCTTTTGTTGGTTTAAGTAGGATTCTCTCGTGTGTATTGACTCCATTTGGAAGAATCAGGCAGTACTTTTTCCTGTTGTAATATGGTGTTTGTTTAAAGGCAGGATTCCAAATATATTTGTTGGCTTTTCTCCTGAATCATGACTGTAACAGGGACATGGATACCTTAGAGAGCTAAATATCCTGTAGTCTGGTTTGCTACTGATGTGCATACATAATTTCTACTGACAGTAATGGGAGTTACATGTGTATAGAAAACAAAACAGACCCCTTAAAAATGCTGGTCAAGTAATAAAAGCTAGTCTAAAGAAAGGGTGGAAGTATAGAGTGGGAGGGAGACTTTTTTTCTTTTTTCAACTTGCTTTGTCTTTAACTTATCCTCACCCCGTTCATGTTAGCTGAGTACTCTTTTTATGGATTCCATCCTGATCTAATATGGCATGAAGGGTAAGACGACATCGATGTGAAATAGGTAAGCAGAAGATTTTAAAATCTATTTACTCCCTTTCCCAGCTCTCAGAGGAGTGGGAAGTTTCCCTGTGAAGGGGTGGTACCGCAGAAGAGCCTGCCCTACCCTTGTGCTGCTGAAATTCTTTTATTGTGCAGGAACTTGTAGCATTGGCCCTGCAGCAAGGGCAGGGCTGCAGAGCCCCCTGCCACTGAGTGAGCACATCCCAGCAGCATGCAGCATCCAAAGGCTATCCCAGTGGGTTTATTGGGAGCTCTGCTGTCCTTTGCACGCTCTGTGTTATTTTGAACTCTGAAAACGAGAAATGTAACTTCTTTGGAGGCTGTCTGGACTTGGAGTGTTTTCCTGGAGCTTCGTTGAGAAGGGAGAAGCAAATTCCTGGATAGTTAGACCCAGTGCTCTGCAGTCTATCCCTTAATTAAATTCTCTGCAACCTGTGTGTTTTCATTGTTAATCAGTGGACATTTGTCCTCAGAAGTAACTAACTCTGGGGAGTATAAGAAAGAATAAATCTCTTCAAAACCCCAAATGTTACACAAAGAGCATAAAAATAAAATTGTCCTTTTCCAAAGTAGCTGAGCATTATGGCATCTTGATAAAGGGAGTGCTAGAATATGTTCTCCTAATAAACCTCAGTAAAACCTCTAAAAATAACTACACAGATATATTCTAAGTTGATTACCAGTAATTGAACAGACTTAATGTAGTTGGATGATGTCATGTAAAATATTCCTCTAAAGTAATTTCTCTAGACAAGCCATTTGAAGTCCTCTTGCAGGCAGCATAAACATCTTCACGTTGCTAAACTGAGCACTCGGACCAAAGCACTCAGCAGGGGAGCTCTGACATCTCTGTGTTTTATCTCCTTCCTTTGAGCCACTCTGGCTTGCCTGCTACAGGCAGCTTTGCAATGACAAATGTCTCGTCCTTGTTTTAGTGAAAACCTGGAAACTCTGTAACAGTTCAGACCTGTTAGTTGTAGAATAAGAGAGGCTAAAGGTGGAAAGGACTTTGGAAGTGTCTGGCTTCCAAGTTTCCCTGCAGTATGCATTTCCAGTGTTCTGTCCAACTTCAGCCTGCCTGAGCAATGGGGACTGTTCCATGGCCTAATTCATCTCATGAGAAGGAAGCTTGGAAAATGATTTTCCAAGGTTTTGGTCTTGTTTTTGCTTTTGCTTATACATTTCCTTGTGTATTGGCTCTTGTATTTTTATAGCCCTTTAAAGCTTTGTAGCTGGTTAATGCAGATAATATCTTCTTCCAAAATTTGTTTAGCTTGGATTGTTACTTTTATGGAAATGGAATAGTAGCATGGGGTTTTTTTGTGTATTTATGTTTTTTTGTTTTATTATCTCTTTTATTGTCTGTTTCTTTCTTTGTTTCTCTTTTTTTTTGTTTGTATTAGGGTTTTTGGGGGGATTTGGGTGTAATTTTTTTTATTGGCTGTTTGGGTTTTTTGTGTTTTGAGTTATCCTCTGAGGGCGAAGACATCCATGACTGATTCAAGGGTTCAGGGTGCAAATGTGGATTATGCAGAAATAAAGTGCTGCGTCCCTGCTCTGAGATTTTTCTATTTACTGATCTAGCTTGGTTCACTATAGAAGCACCTCAGAGTTTTTCTTCATCAGCTCTCTGTATTACTGGCAGTTTCCTTCTTCATGCCCTGAGGTACTGGCATATCAGTAACTCCTGGGCAGTTTTGTTTACTGGGGCACCAGTATGTCACTTGCTGAGTGATCATTCTTCTGATACAATGGAGAAGTTCAGTCCAGGATTTGCAGATGCTGCTCTTCCCTTTACTACATTTGGAACAATACCCTGTGAAAAAATGACATAATTTTGCTGGTTTTTTCCCTAAGGCCACAAATTGGGTTTTTTTTTTGGACCAGAAAGGTTGGTCAGTGAGTGATTCAGTAAAGCACTGATGTGCAAATCCTGTCAGAAATTTGTACTAACCTCCTGAACCTGTCAAAGTGCCAAAGGCACTGTTAGTTACGGTGCTGCCCTTAATCAAGAGGCCTGGCAAGGCCAGAGCTGTGGCTTCTGTTCTGGTATTATTAAATATCAACAGCTAATAGCATGCCTAGTTAGTACTAGTTGATTCTTTGAATGATAGCTTATGGGGGAAGAGCACATCCTGTGTATGAGGGGAAGAGTCATTAACTTCCCCTTGAATAATGACATTTAGGAGCAGGCTTCAACATGCCCATGTTTTGCCCCTTCCCCTGTTAGCCTTTGAAGAGGCGATTTCCTCCTTCTCTCCTACATTGTTTTGCCAACTGTCCTGGCTTGCCTGCCTGGAGCATTGAGTTCTTTTTCCCCAGGGGCCTTGTGACATGTTTTCCTGCTGGAGCATGAACCTAGCTGGCTGAATGAGTATCCTTTTTAAAACCTCTGTTCCCTGTGCACTTAAGGGACATGTCTGATGTAACCTTCTGCAGAATCAGATGCTTGCTTTGCAGGTTTGAGAGTTGCTGGTGAAAGCTATTGTCTTCCTAGGCCTGGAACACCAGCAGGACATGGACTGACAGATTTTGGAGTCTTTCTGTCGCTTAAAGACAAGTCTTAGTTAGGACTGAACCTGTAGTGTTTTGAGAGGGCTGACAATGCCATGTTTATGTGCAACAGTGGACTCTCTATTCATCAAGGAAATGACCGCAGAAATGTGTACCCAGCTGTCTCTGTATCAGTAGCATCTCTGCATAGCAGCTGCTGATGTTTGTGATCATTTCCTATCAGGCCCTTCTTATATTTTTGGATAAGCCTCAAAATAATTAGTTAAAATCTTGGAACTCAAGGACACCTAAGAGCCAAAATCAAAGCCGTTTCAGTAACACTACTGTTGCATTGCCTTAATCCCGTACATTTAAGCCAACATTGATGATGTTCTCTCAGGGAGTTTGTGGTAGTATTCCCTGCAGTCCTTGTCCTTGAGTATCTCCTGCTGCAGCCCTGGTCTCATGGCACTCAGCCCAGAGGAGCCTCTGGTGTCCCACAGCACCCTCAGACCTGGGTTAGCTCCATGTGCTGCGTGGGTGTTGGGTGCTCACATCTCCAGCTGCTCAGGACATGCCTGCGGCGCTGGATGTGGAGCATGCCTTGGCCATCAGCAGATGCCATCTGAGCAGAGTCCTGCTCTAACACTTTGATTTTTTGTTGACATTTTTAAGTCTTTGTTGCTGCTTTCGTAGAGACCTTCTGGCTCATTTAAAGTTGTTTTTGAAAGTCCTTTTTGTACAATTTTACAGGAATCACAGTAAGAAAAGAGATTATATTGTGGCCTGGGCTTTAATCTATTATTTATTAGACTTCAATTAAATGAGATGCCTGTGACAAAGCAGGGTGCATGGTTTTGGTTAAGTCCCCTGGGTCCCTTGGTATGCAGTGTATCAGAACTGTCAGTGCAAAGCATTCTTAGAGAGGAACTTTCTGTTTGGACATAACCCCCTTACTACTTCCAGCTTCTCTTTGCAAAGGAAATTGTGTCTTTAAAAGCAGATTGTAGGTGGATTAGGTCTGTACTGAAGATACATCTGTGTTAGAGATGTTTTTACCTGATGGACATAGTTTTGCCATTTAGATATATCCTTAACCTTTCTGCCCCAGTTCCCCAAGTGTAAAACAGGGATAAGATTCTTGACAACTCAAAGAAGTGGAAATACATTAAACATTGTGAGACTACTTAGTACTACACTGATAGGGAAGAATTCTCTAATGAGGAGATAGAATTTCACATTGATGTTTTTAAGGGTTTGGCAGTACTTATCCACACAGAAACTACACCACAAATTTGTATCCATTATTCTGTGAAAACCTGCTGCAAAGGGCGAATCTTTTGTGACTTAAAATAGCTAACAGCTGTTATAGAGCTGCACACTCAGACTGTCTTGTGCTTTTCTGTTTGGGCCAGTAAATATTTCTCACCTTAGTTGGAACTTTTTTATCTTGTCATAAGTCAGGAACTATGAAAAGAGCATAAGGTCTGTGGAAAGGATGAAAGAAATATGCTGGTGATTCAAAAATTTTGTTTCTACCAGTAAAGAACCAGGAGTATGTAAATAAACATTACTTCTTTTTTTTCCTCCCTGTTTGTGTGATTTTAATCCAAGTAAGTACTTACCCAGTCAGTACAAAAATTATTCCATGATTTTGTGCTGTTGGGGTTTGGGCAGGAGAAGATTTGAACTGGGAGACTTTGGACATTGAGATTCTTTGTGGATATTTTGCTCCTCAAAGCAGCAGTCCCCATCCGACACTTCTCAACAGCCTTAGTTTTTCAGTAACCTTAATCATCTTTCAATGGATGTTACTTTGAGAGCAGAACTAACACACTGAGTACTTACAGGGGATGGAATGACATTTAAGATCAGGTTTGCCTTTTTTCCATCTCCTTGACAGTGTACACAGAACTGATGTAGCTGACAGTGGTGTGATCCAGGAGGCCACTCTACGTGGCTGCTTTTTCAACCACTTGTAGAGCTCCCAGTCTGGGCTTTTTTTCCTCAGCCATTGAAGCCTTCTCTGTCAGATCAGTGACTTGGAACAGTGATCAGTGCGGCAGGTTTCTCATTTTGCATGGTTTCCTGACAGGAGGTAGACTTCTTTTATTTCTAAGAGTTGATAAAATCAGAACTCAATTGCAAGGCTCCCTGTCTACATCCGTGTCAGCTGTATATTAGCAAGATACCTTTGTTTTCTGAGGTGTGTAGATGGATCCCAGACACCCCCAGTGCACCTCACATATTGTACTGACAACAGTTCTAATGAAATACTCATTTACTTTGACCCTCTTTTATTTTGCTCATGAGTAATACCAAGCCAATACCAACAAATTGTCTGAATACTTCAGTTGCATGGTTGGTTGGTTGCTCTTGTTTTGAAGTTTTTTCCTCTAGTTATTTGAACAGTTGCATTAGTTGTCTTTACATGGAAAATAGGCAGATTTGTAGTCATTACAAATAGTCAGAGAGCAAGCCCTAATAGAAGGGAGGAGCTCAGCCCTATGCTTCTCATGTTATCAGAATGTGTAGAAAAATAGACGGAAGACTCAGGGAGAAGTTGTACCCAAGCAGTGTATGCTGCTAAGACAGAGGCACTTTCTTATGTAGGCATAGTCATTGATGATTTGTGCATGTGGCCACCTAACTATAAATCAATATCTTTTGGATGTCACACTGTACTCTGCAATTACCCACAAGTTTCAAGAAAAATAAAACCCAGTTGAGTAGAATAGTGTGCAGAATATAGCGTTTTCCTGCTCGAACTGTGTTTTAGTATCAATGAAGATTGATTTAATGGTTTTTTTCCTCATAAGAAGAGTTCAAAACACCAATTTCCCATTTTTTCCTAGTATGTTGTCCAGGAAAACAGAATTGGAGTGAATTCTGTTAAAGTTACTGGAAAAGTCATTGAGGCTCTCCTACTGGAAAGAATAATGGCAAATTTCATTGGGACATCTGTTTGGTTATTTGAAAAAAAAAACCAAAAAACGACTGTCATGATGTTAGCTTGACTTTTTTCAGAGTGGTTATTGCAAATATTATTTGGTTGAAAATAAGTATTTTGGATTTTAGTTAAAGGTATATCCAGTGCTTTTCTGGGTGCACATGTTTATATACATGCAGAGAAATAAAAATCCTTGTCTTACTTAGCTGCTCCTTTCTGACACAGTTTTATTCCATTCATGGAAGAATAAGTAGAGAAAATGTAATAATGAATTTTATTGTGGTTAATGCCTTGAAGATTGGAAATCATCTGGAATCTGTGATCAAATTACCAACTATTATTATTTTAAGTACCCATTTTCTGTTTCCATCTAAATAATGATGACCAGTAGGGAACTGCTACATTACTTAGCATGTTCATTAGCAATTTTTCCTTTTGATGGGGCATACAAAAAAAAAAAAGAGAGAGGTAGGAGCTGAGTCTGAAGGTAAAACTGATTTGGATTAAGTTAATAATGGTATTTCCATTTGTAATGCTCAGAGGAGCAAAGTACAAACCCAAATTAAACTGTATGTGAATCCAGCAGTTTAGAAGGCTGAAGCAAAACAGAAGTTAAGGGTTTTTTTCATGTCTCTCTGTTGAATTGTGATAATTCCATGAAATTACTCTGCAACTGTGATCTGGGCAGGAAACCAAACTTCTCAGTCCAAAGTCTGATCCAGATCTGTGACTCTGAGAGCAAATTTATGAAGATGGAACTCTGTATCACTTCTTTGCTCATTCAAAAAAAATTTAATTAAGGCATCTTTTTTGGCTCACTTGTAATTGCAGAAGCTTATTCCCACTAGTTTGCTCATCTGCCTCTGTATCTTGCTTTTACCAGATTTATGTAGCCAATTACACTCAATATAAAGATACAATAAATCAATTAAATTATTATAGAATTCACATGGTCTGACCAGCCAGAATGCTTTAGATACTTAGAACATGTGTTCAAAAAACTACTTCATAAAAATAATCGAACAATCTCCAAACTCATGGTACCTTTGAGAAGGAGATCTCTGTATTTTCTGGAGTCCATGTTACCAAAATGTAATGCGGATAAAGGGATGAAACATGTATGAGTGCAGTCAGCTACTGAAATGCTCTGTGAATTCATCCTTAGATATTTGCTGGGAACTGCTACCTTAAGGTGAGAAAGGTGTGAGGCAGCTGGGTAGACTGACATTTACACAGCCTGTAGATGCACTTTCCATGATTCAGTCTCTGCCTCTCAAGGTCTGTTGTTGTGGTGGAGTTTGTTTTTGATGAGCAACTACTTTACTTGTTAAAACACGATGGAGAAGTCTTTATCCATTATATCCAGATGATGTTTTCTATTGTTTGTGCTAAAAATCTGTTTTACTTTTTGTGCCCACCCAGTTGTTGAATGTGCTTAACCTTCGTTTACTAGTTTTCAGTATTTTGTTTTGGATGGTTTTCTTTATGCGTTTGGCATAAAAGCACATTCATAGATTTTTTCAGTGCAACTGCCTGGTTAAATGTGTTTCCTCCATGTGTGATTTTGTAGGTATCCAAATGCACTGTAGAGGATTTGGGTGTTTTGTGTGTTGTTTGAAGTATAAGAGCTCTAGTTTGTTCATTAGGAGCACGAGGTTCAGAGTTGCAGATTAACCAGCTGCACTGCCTGCATTCATGTGGTCACAACCTTCCAAATTTACCCCATCATGAAAGGAAGAATTAATTATACTCTTAATTGACTGTTTCCTTGGATATAAGCAGGAAGGAACTGCTAGGAGGCAAAGTGATTAATCAGTTGAGCTAGTTACATCAATCAAACGTGTGAGAAAGTTCATCATCCCAAAGGCAGAGTAAAGTAATGCCAAAATACAAAAGCCATCAACTCTTTCATTGGGGTTTTGCTGTTTCTTTTGTCAGTTTTCTGAGGAATTGCAAAAAAAAAGAATAAATAAAAACACATGGTGATTGACCCAGTCTGCTTGACAATCTGTCTGGATTATGGTGGAAGAGGTAATGCAGCAATCTGTTCTCTTATCAGACATTGCATGTAGTCCTCATTAAAAGACCTTAGCATACGTTTTTTATGCAGATGGACAAGTCACACGTGTCTCCCAAACAAATAACTCGGTGCCACTATCTCACAAATCCTGTCAGTTGTTGTGCCAGTGAAATGGAGTCTCTTGGTTGCAGTCTTAGTGAGGCACTGCCCACAGAGCTTGATCTAGTGAAAGCCTAAAGCTTTAACTCTCAGTTGACAGTGCTTCCAGGGCTGCCATTCCTTCCTCCCCTGGGGAACATGTGGCACTTAGAGGGCAAGTGAAAAATTCTGGAAAATGCCTTTGAAGCATTATCGTCCTCAAGTGAGGATATTTTAAATAATTGTAATTGACTGGATTGTAAACAGCAGCTTTTAAAGAGCAGTTAAGTCTTGCTTGCTTTGGCTGACAAGCTCTGTCAGAGGGGAAGGGAGAAGGAATGGGAACGACTCTTCTCCTTTGCTCTGGAGAGCCTTTGGAACAGACAAGGCCGCATGCACTGGATTGTCTGTACCTCCTTCCTTCTGGGCACAGTTGGTTTAAGCCCAGTTTTCTCCTTTAGTCACACACAGTTCCACAGTGGGAGGGAGACACATCTGAGGTGATGGGGTTGGAGAGAAAGAGGCAAAATGTGGGTGAGAGCAGCTTCTGCTGGCCTTGCCAATAGCAGCAAAAGTTGTGTCACGGAGGTCCCAGAGCCTCGAGGCACAAGCTCAGCACAGACTGCATGGGTACCTTTGCTTCACAGGAGCCACTTGTGTGCTTATACAGCCACATGAACGTGTTTCCAGGACTGGAAACTTCATTGCCATGCATTATTGTAGGAGACAATCCAGTTTCATTCACTTTTCTCTGTCTCTACCTAGAAGCTGATAAATAGAAGGCTTTTGGTTTGATGGAGTTTTGGAGGGCTCTGGGTGCCAGCTGTGTGATGATTGAAGGAAAACTTGGGAAACAGAGCTGTGCAGGAGGTTAGGAGGGGTATCAAACTATAAGAACAGGCTTCTGTAAGTTAATACTGGAAAAGCTCATTACAATTCTGTAAGGTCTACTGGAAGTAGTAATGTATTCAGATATAAAATCTGTACACAATATCCTATCTAGAAGAAGAGCATATAAGCATTTATGCTGAACAATTCTTGATTGTCCAAAAGATTAGGGTTCAATGTGTGTGTGTATCTGTATTACTACTTTCATTCGGTTTTCACAGATGTGTATTTAGCTTATAAATGAGCATATACTAGTACATAGTGTAGTTTGTGCATAACCAATATGAAACTCAAGTGTTGATATGTAAATTGTTTAAATCAGAAGAGAAATATGAGCAGTATTAATCTTGTTCTTGCTTTGTATTTGAAACATTGAACTTTGTAATGAAGATATGCTGAATGTTAGCTAACAGCTTCATTTATGAATGAGCTTTCTAGGGTAAATTAATTGTTTTAGAAAACAGGGTGTTCTCCATACTTAAGAAGAGACAGATTTAATCCAAATTGCACAGAAAAAAATAAGATTACTGGTTAAAGAAATGATTTGAATTTTTCTTTTGCGATTATAATTAAGGTCTAGGCAGTGCAGTTTTTATTAGCCTATATATTTATTGTGTGGATTCTATGTATATTGATTTTGTTTGCTTTTATAAATATCAAATCCATAGCAACTTTTTAATGCAGCTGCTTTTTATCTTTTATCATTGTGCTAAATCCTTGGCAGATGGCTCTTATTTTGTAAAAGGAAACATTTCTAGGAAAGTCATCTTCTGCTTGTGTACTGCTTAATTTTCTTGAATCAAAGGTGACGTGTATGAAGTGCTATTGTGACTGTAAATGTCTCAGTGTGGTCAAAATGTCTTTTGGCTGGGATACTTCTGGGCTTGGCATAAAAAAGGTTATAGGATAAGTGGCTTTAGGTGGTGTTGCTTGAGTAGGAGAGTCAGACCAGATGATCACCAGAGGTCCCTGCCAACCTCAAACATTCGGTGATTCTGTGATATCTTGTTTTTAAGAAATCTATAGCACAAGACCACTATTTCTAATCAAATACCATTTTTTGTGTCTTCTTAATTTTCCTTTAGAAGTGGAAGAGGTAGTGGTAACTGTATATGCTTGAGAGATGGCCAGGGTGTCTCAAAATGGACTAACCTCCCATGATTAGGGTAGTGCTGTGGAAATGGAAATGCTGTCTGCAGGTGAGCAGGTGAATCCAATTTACAATGGATGCAGGACATACGGCCGTGGGGGCTGCCCAGTCTATTCTGGACTTCAGCCTTACAAGCCCAGAGGCCTGATGTATAACTCTATTCTCTGTCTCCTGCTCCAGAAGAGAGTTATATTTTGCTCATACAGCTGTATAAGTGGATTTGCTCTGCCTTTTTTCAGAGAAAAGTGGATTAAACCCATAATGAATAAATCTAATTTTAAAATTACATTGTTGATCTTCACTGCAGCAACATGTGAGATCCTTTCTGAGGTTTGCCAATCAAATGTGCAAAAAATAATATATCTGCAGCTAGGCATTCCCATTTGCAGAGTCAGAGCAATGTGATCTTTGTAAAAAGTCATATTTCAGCAAAAATTGGGTCAGCCAGAAGGCTTTGAGTAGGTCCACAAAGTCCTTATGGCATCCAATAAAAAATAGTGGGCTAATGATATATAGACTGACTGACTCCACTGGGCTTTTTGGTAAAGTAGCATTCATTCAAATGGATGGGGATCATTGAAAAATTACCATTGATGTGCTGCATTAATTTTGGTTTGAAAGGGAATATTGCCCAACCTTAAAAACAAAATATTGCTGAATTAAAGCTACAGAAAACCACATTAAACTCTTAGAATAGTGCTAATTGTATGAATACTATTTTGAACCTAAATTCTGGACAAAGAAGCTTAAAACAGGATGAATCATTACCCAGGGAATTGTAGCTGAGGCTTTTAAATATGTTTGCCTTAGCATAAGTTCTTAAAATGTAGCACTTTCTCATTCTTTTTGACTAAACATTTTTATGCAGTAGTCCCCAAGCATGCATCTTTCTCTCCTTAGGTGTAACCCATACTCTCACACATTTATGTCGCTATGGGTATGATAAAATTTGTCTTCTTATCCTGTCAGCAAGTATTTGCAAAACGTTGCCTGGAGCCTCAAAGCTGGTGAAGTCTTAGAGTGTTCTTGACCTCAGCAAGTTTGGGTGAGGCAGTGATTGTATTAAAAATAGGTATTTTTGTGGGATGTGCCTGCAGCTGTGAGCTGTTCTGAGCCTGTAGTCTGGTGCAGGCTCAGCCCTGCTTAGGCAGTAGCATGAGCTGCTGTTGAGGAACATGAACCACATTTTAGCACGTGGTGTGTGAGCTCTCTGGGGAGAGCTGGAGCACTGCATGTCCAGGTGCTCCTCTGGGAGTGTGGGCTGGCTTGGCTCAGTGGTGCCAGCTGTGCTATCACAGAACTGGTAGGGCTGGAAGGACCTCTGGCCATCATCCAGTCCCACCCTCCTGCCAAGGCAGGGTCACCTGGAGCAGGTGGCACAGGGACATGTCCAGGTGGGTTTGGAATGTCTCCAGAGTGGGAGGCTCCATGATACCCCTGGACTGCCTGTTCCAGTGCTCAATGGAAAGGAACTAGGGAATAGTCACTGGAAACAGCATTGCCTTCAAAATGATTCGTGTAAGTCCAAAGCCAGAATCTTCTCTTTCCTTGAAACCAGTGTTTATTAAATTGATAATTGCTTTAAATTAGAGAAATATGGAAAGGAATGACATTTATTTTCCTTCAACTGCTTTCATCTCTGCCAGCCGGTGTGTGGGAACTCCCAGGGAGGGCCAGCAGAACTTGTCAATGTTCATTCCAGAGCAGAGCAGTTGGAAAGCCACAAAATACTTTTAAGCAAGTCTGTCCTCACTTTACTCACACTGAAGTCTGGTTAGCAAAGTGAACAGTTGCCCAGTGGATTTTACTGTGCTCAGAAAAATATTAGCACATCAGCAAAAGAAACGTGCACCAAAATATAAAAACATACACCTGTGGTTGGGTAATGCTCTGGGAAGTGGCTTTAATGCTCATCAGGGGACCTCTGTGACCTGAAGGTTGATTTATACCCTGAACCTTTTATTCTGTAGCCTGAAGCTATTCCCAAAATTTCCTAGGTAACTGGCATGGTTGTGGTGTGCATTTTGCATCATACGTGTAGTGGTAGAGTCTAAAATCAGTGTGGATCCATGTTAAAACTGAAACTGAGTTTTTGACTATAAAGATTTACACAGATAACATTTTGTTATGGACTTTTAATTATATTATAGAGATCATGCTGCATTTCCTTCTTCTCTTTCTCAATTTTTCTAATTGCACCAGCAAGTTGGAACTTCGATCTGAAATTTCCTAAGCCAGCTCTTTTTAATCCCATGTGGCATGAGAATCCCAGTTTAGTCCAGCAGGTTGTTTTTTTTTTCCATTTCTTGTCTTTTTGTTACACTGACTTCACAAATTCTGGGAACATTTCGCTTCAGCCTTGAGTCCTGAACCTGTTGACAGAGGAGATTTTTGAAGAGTCAACTTTTCTATGAGCATATTCATTGTAGCCATGGCATAGAAAGAAATCTGGAAGTTGTAGAGATTTGTATATTGTCATCTCGTTTTGGCATGAAACACAACAAGTGTCATTAATGATAAAATGGGTAGTGTATGCTGTAAACTTAAGCTTTGTTAAGTTTTTATGATAAAAAGCATCAAGCCAGGCAGCTTTTTATTCCTCATGCAGGGAAACTATTCCATGAGAAGCATTCACAGAAAAGTCAATGCATTTGAGTCACAAACCATAACTTTAAAACCCAGCTTGGTTTGTTGATGACAATGTTTCTGGTGTGTGTGGGGGGGGGGTGTTTAAGGCAGAGGTAAAGAAAGGTACTTCTTAATGGACTCACCCAAGTTTTAAATTTGCATTTTTGTGGTATTCATTTGAAATCTGAACTTATGTTTTCATTATATGTTACAGTCTACTAGCCTGTGAATATTGCTGCCTTGATCAGGAAAGAGGGGAAGCAGAGGAAATGAGGTTTTTTTACTGACACTTAAATTTAAAACATGAGCTCTTGATGAAATAGTGCAACAAGCACCTTTGCAGAGGAGTTGTAAAATCAAAATGCCTTGATAAAGTGTGCATGGGGATACTGTGCTGTACCAAGCTCTGATTACTTCTTTGTGACAGGAGAAGCCACTGGAGATGTTTTCAGCTCATGGACAGAGCAGAAAGCATCAGTTTCACCATCTGAGAAAAATGTAAATGCATAAACTTCATGTTTCAATATTCTTTTTGGGTCGGGCTGCCCTGGAGCTAATTGCTGAAGGATGGTGGCCCTTCCTTTGACTCTGGGTCTGTCACTTACAGTTTGTTTGTACATCAAAAACGTGTAATCACAATGACTGCTATGGTAGTCTGAGTTCAGAATAAATGTCAGCATCAAGGACTGTCTGTGTTCATCAGTGCAAGCCTGGACTTGGTGCAGACCTTGATGTAGAAGAAATAGCTAATAATTAAAGACAGTAAGAAGTTACCTGACAGAGAAGCTGCAGCCTAGCAGCATTAGCAAAATCTTCATCAAAAGTGACTGTATGAATCAGAGATACAAAGAATTGGTTCTCTTCTGTTGGCAGTGGAGGGTGTAAACATGGGGCAAAGTTTTAGCTGTTACAGTAAAAATTTTTGTACGGTAAAAAGGGCATTGAAACAGTTATGAAATATATTAAGCAAATTCAGTCTTTAATAATCAGATGAGAATTGTTTTGTGCGTGTGCTCTCTTGGCAGTCTGTGGTGGTTTGGCATGCCCTCTACCAAGGGACTGGGCTGGAACCCAGAAATTCACTTAAAGGAAAGTAAAGCTCTTGTAAAGTCATGTAAAGGCCCCTGCTATTCCAGATTTTACTGCTACTTTTACTATTGTTTCTTTTAGACTTCTCTAGCTCATTCCTGTCCTTGTCAGTGCTATGATGTAGTTCGTGACTGTCTCAGAGGCAGTAGAGAAGAGCTGTCTGGAACAGGCAGCAGTGCCCAGCACATATCATTAGTGGTCTGTCGGCCCCTTTCCAAGCCTTGTCAATACAATTCTGCCCTTCTGCTGACAACATTTATGCTTTAAGACAACAGCATAATGAGTAGCTACTGTGTGGTAATGACTGAAAGTCCCCAAAGGAAAAGTTCTGTTTTATTAAACAGGGATGTTCACAGTTGGGCTACTGGGGGTTATCTTCTTCCTTTTTTTTTTTTTTTTTTTTTTTAATGATGGCAGGTGCAATATAGATTTTTATGAAACTATTTTAGAAGCAGTCTTCCTTGTAAGAGCACTTAAGAAAATGTATTTGCCAGTGGCTGAAGGAATTAGAAATTCAAGTGAACGTGTGTCTTAACAGTATTTTAGTCCTTATATGTATATGCATTAGAATAAGATTATAAAGTATCAAAAATAATAACAGCATAAGAGCTTATGTTCTGCATTTGATTTCATATAAAAATAGTAATCTTAACCTAAAATGTAGTGATTAAACCTAAATGTTCTGTTAATTCAAGACAAAACTAAATAAATCAATAAACAAATAAGCTTGCAGTTACAGTGAGATTTCACTTCCTGGACTGAAAATTGAACTGTAGGCTCATAGCTCCCTTGAGTGTTTGAAAAGAGAATAGCAGCTCTTAATAACAGAGCACTTTGCTGTGAGGGGTGGACGTTCATGTCATTACCTTTTTTCTGGCAACTTTTCAACCACCAGCAGAAGTTTTCATTGATTGCCTCCTGCTGTAAGGCAGTAATTATACTGCTCTGTCTCTCTTTCATGAGCTGCAGGAGTTGGGGAAAATAAGGGAAGCTAGAGATATTAGCTATGGATAAAATGCAATTCAGGCTGAGCTATTTCCTATTTTACTGCATGGGGTCAAGCAGGCTAATTTTTACACATCTGCACTAAATATAGAGAATAGGGTTTCCAGTGCAATGGTGGAGAATCCAAGGTAAAAATTCGATCCAGATGCTGTAAAGTCATCCGCTCCCTAGAAAATGAGAAGGTATTGCATGCAACTTTTCTCTGAAAATCAGACTCCTCTCGCCACAACCCAGGTGCAGAGTCACTGGTGTTGATCAAGAACAATTAAACATTGTGCAATTATCCCAAATTGGTCCTGTTACATTTGGCAGAGGTTCTGTTCATTGTTGCAGTCCAGTGATGCTGAGGGGAAAGAAGCCATTTGTGAGAAATACTGGTACTTATTTCACCTGAGCATGTTCCCTCTCTGAAGGTGGCTTAGGCAGAGGAAATGGATGGAGGTGTTTGTGAACTGCACTGAGCTGTCAGAAAGTGATCCCTTATGTCTGACTTCATCTATTTATAATTGCCAGGAAGACTTGTGTTCATTTTGGTGATGCAGAATCAAGTGCAGCTGGAGGAAGAGAAATGGGGAAATTTGAGCTTAAGTAGTAATGGAATGCAGGAGTTTGTGCATATACAAATCTTTGTCATAAATCAACAGGTTTTAAATCAATTGGTTTTCATTCATTTTCATGACTTGGGATTGTGAAAACGTAGTACTCTGTTAAGGAATCAGCACAGTGATCTTGATCTGTATCTTAATGTAGGAAATGTTTTTTGAGGCTGATATCCTTTTAACTAAGATAATTAATTTAAACTTGTCTTTGCCTTTAAGGATCTTTTCATCTTATCAAGTATGCTGAACAATTTCTGCAGATAAGTGTCCTGTGATTTATATTTATGTTTTTATGAAACAAATCTATTTGGTTGTCAGTACTTTGTTCTCCAAATTGCTGCTATAATGTTTATCTTCTGTGTGAACTCAGCCCTGTTAGTAAATACATGTGAAAGCTAATTAAAGTACAACAAGGATGTAGAGCACTTGCATGTCACTCCACTATTATTTGAGGATTTTATGGTTTTGGTACAAGTAGTGTGTCAGTTTTAGCACAGAACAGTGAGACACATGTCCTCACTCTTTTATAGCTTCTCATCATAGCAATGTTTACATACACATAATATAGAAACACATTCTAGAAGGCACATGAGATCACACACAGAGTAAATAAATTCTATTAAGTATTCATTAATATAATTTGTGCTGCAATACAATTATTTCCTTGGCTTACATTTCAGCTCAGTAGTCCTACAGAGCAAAATTACATCCAGGTATTCTCCAGCAATTAGGCCATATTTTAAAGAAGAAGTATTCAATCACACAAATAAGGAGAACTGGCAGAATCAGGATCTGAAGAGTTTTCAGAAACCTCTGCAATCTCTCACAAGAAGATTTCCATGCATATTAATTTCTACAATGGATAGTTTGAGTTCTACTAACACTGGTATTTAGAACAATGAAGCATCAAAAATTTGTCTTTTGCTAAAGTAATAAAAAAATTGTAAGAATGCAAGAGGAAGGAAGCTTCTAGCCTTTGTGGCGCTTAAAGAGGAATTTTCTCAAACTTACATAGAGGTACAGGCTCTGGAAGGAAAGTGTAGGCACAGGTTTGACCTCAGTCTGAACTCACAAGTGAAGCTTCAGTAGAGGTGCTGTCCTGTTCTCTGGTAGATCCTGAGCTGCACAGATTTTCCAGTCTAGAATTGAGACACAAGTGAAAATCTTGGCAGTTGTCACAAATCAAAATTAATTTCTTTTTGATAAATTAAGGGTCTCTCTTTGATCTGGACATTTTTTATATTTTTGTTCAATATGCCTGACATAGGAAACAAACTTTGTTTTTGTCAGACCCATCTTTTTGCTTCACGATGTCTGTCTTATTTTCCTATACCAGAAAATCTTTCTCGTTTTGCTGACTAGCGGAATATTTAGTAATTTACCTAAATATATATTTGTATCTTATATAGTCTATGTTCTATAATACTTTATTTAATAATATCTGATATAATATTTCTAATTAATTTCTGTATTTTCAGTCTGAAATTCAGGGTCATTTTCAATATGAGTGTGGGAATCTGGTGAGGAAAATCGCAGGAGAGGCAATTAAGTTAAAGCAGAGTAGTTGAACAGGTCTGGAGTATATTCCAGTTAAGGGCTGTTTCTGCTTACCATCACTTCATATGGACCTGTTTTCCCTGGAGGTACTGTGTTCTGTAAAGCACATATATTTCACGGATTCTGCTGGTACTGAAATTTATTCTGTTGTTCTCCAACAATTGTGCTACATGTAAATGTACACGACAGGTGACATTGAGCAATTATCCAGCTCCATTAGTTTGACTGCAACCACTGTAAGAAAATTCTGGTATTAATCCCTACAGTGATCTTTCCCCAATCCACTCTAACCTCCCTCCGAGGGGAAGCTTTGTGAAAAAAAGAAAAAAAATTCGTTTTCACTTTAATACAGTTTCTTACGTTCTTGAGTTCATACCGAATCTGTTGCAATTTCTTTAGTGATCAGCTTAAAAATGACACATCTAAAAGTAAATAACATCATGCTGCTGAGCTGTGTAAATGGCTTGCTAGTCAATTAGGAGAATGCCACTTGTTCTCTGGCGCTTTGCACTGACTCTG